>NW_021010971.1:912500-999912 GCF_004118075.2 Vigna unguiculata
TGAGAATAAGATATGTGATTTCCACTATTTTGAAAATATGATGAGCACATTATTCTAATTTATAATTTCATTTCTTTTCAAAATTTTATTATATATTTGATTTTTCAGTTCATTTTTTTCAAAGAATTTCATTTACAATAAGTTTATTATTTTTTTTTTCTAACAAATTATACTAAAGTTTTAACAAATTAAATTATTTTATTGCTAAATTTAATTCAAATCAAGTCAATTTTGACTTTATTTATTGTTTGCTACGCATTTATTATTCTTTTTTTTTTCTATAAATATAAATCCTTTCTTAGAAGAAACAGTGGATAGAATATCAATTTAGAACACAAATAAAAAAAACTAACTAACAGATACTATACAATATATAAAAAAATTATCATCATGTACATTACATGTACATGGGCAAACATTTGGATATAAAACAACCATTTTAAACTTTAGAAAAAAATAAAACATTAATATGCATAACTGATATAATTAAGAATGACATAACTTTTGGACACCTTAATTTTGAGTAGAATATAAAGAAAAATGTTATCTTTAAGTTTCATTTGACTCCTAAAAATATAAACAATAATGGTTAAACCATACCAAAAAGTAAAAATAAAACCTAATTGGCTTTTCAAATTTAAATTACATACATGATTATTTGTTCTCATATTTGACCCAAATGGTACTCATCTCCAAAATGATTTTTTAAATCCACAATAATAATATTAAAATTTTCTTTTGAATTAAATATATAATTTTTAGTTATTTTTATATACAATTTTTCAACTCCTCTTCAACAGAATGTATTACAAAAGTATTAAAATTACATTGATTTTCATGAAAAACAATGAGTTAATATACGAAAAAATAAATTTAAAATATTTAAAATATTAATTAAAATAATTAACACAAGAATAAAGAAGAAATGTAAATAAATACCTTTTAGAGAGAAAAACTGTAAAAATTATATTTCATTGAGTAGTAATTTAAAAAATATATTTATAATAAAAATATTACTGAAATATAAAATTATACGCTTATATAAATTATTTCAAATGGCAAATAAATCTTTTATTAATGAGTTGTTAAAAGGAAATAAAATCTTTAATTAAGAATTAAGAAGGATCATGAGAAAAGTTTTCGGTTGTAACTAGGGATGTCAACGGGGTGCGGGCGGGTAAAGTATATGTAGTAGCTCTCTCATACCTTACTCATTGTATAATTATGTGTCATGTACTCGTATCTATATTTGTCGGGTATCCGTTATGCGGGTACTTGCATAATTTTTTAATATTTACAGGGGTACCTGCGAGTATTAAAATAAAATAAAAGTGAATATTTAAAAATATATTTTAATTGTAAATTCAAATAAAATACAATGCATAACATTCATAAATTTTAAACAAAGTCCATAAAATAAATAAATTTCCTTAATTTTTATGTTATTTTATATGTACTATTTTTTTTGTAATACGGTGTAACCTTCTCAAATAAATATTTTTATCTTTAGTTATTTTTACATATATCAAAATTTTAACTCTACATTTATTAATATGTTGAAATCAAAATGTAATACAAAAGAATTAAAGTCATACGGAATTTGATAAAAAACGAGTTAATATATTAAAAGAGAAATTTAAAAATATTTAAAATATCAATTAAAATAATATTGAAGATAAAATGTAAATAAATATGTTTTAGGGAATAAAATATTGAAAATTCTAATTCACATGGTTTCCAGTTTAAAAATATATATTTTATATAAAAAAATATTTAATTATAAGATTCTATACTTATTATTCTTCAAATAGTAATGGAGTCCATTTTATTAGTGAATTTGTTAAAAAAATTTAAACCTTTAATTAATAAATTTTATGAGAGAAATTATCTCTTGTAATAATTGTTTGTTTTTTTGCTAATTTCATTACTAAAAACTATTCTGCCTTCCTCGTTCACCAGCGGCATCTCCTAAGTCTTCTCCATTTCAAATTCCTTAAACCTAGTTTAATTTTATTTTTAATTGTGGTTTATTAACTTAGAAGCCTAAGATGACAATATTTTGTTCTTTCTATATGTATTTCATACAATTCTATGACCACACAAAATGTAACAGAGCATCGTAGCAAAGTAGAAAGCAAAACCGTGTAACCTGTTACTTGCCAATCTGTTCTCGTTCCTTGTGCTTTTCCTAAAGTATTCTTATTATCTTTTTCCTAAAGTATTCTTATTGTTCAATCTCAAAAATGTCTCTGAAATGCACTTTCGAATTGCTTTTCTTAGATCATGACTCTTAATTGAACTCTCAATTGAATTGAAAAGGAGATGAGTAAATTAATGTTGATATGAGGATGAACTTTTTTGGACCAAAATGTTAGTGAAAAAATAATCTTATTCCCTTGAATGTTCTTCCTTTCTTCCCCTCCCTTCAAAATGGCTGTTCCTTCCTTTCAAAACTTTTAATTTCTATTTGGTATATTAAATTTCCTCTACTTCTCACAGTATTGTATCCATTCTCTCTAACACAGCGTTACCACTCCTTTGCGCAAAGACCGAGTTTGTTGCGCAATGAATATTAGTGTATTTATTAATTTCTTTTGATGATACGTAGAACAATTAAGAAAATTGATTAATCATATATATATATATATATATTATATTTATAAAACATTCTATCAATAAAATAAAATTTATATAAAAAAAACTAATGTATTATATTATAATGAAAATATACCAGTGCTTTACAAATAGTCAAAACAATGTTTTACAATTGAACTTCTTTCTCTACAACTTAGTTGAAGAAAGAACATTAATATGCAAAAGTGAATAATAATAATTGAAGAAAATGTATCAACTTTAGAAAAAAGAAGAAGAAGAAGCCTGCAGAGTCTACCTATTCATTCTGTAATAAAAAAAAAGAGAAATTAATCGAAGGAATCGTTGAATTTTATATATTTGAGGATAATATTAAAAGAACATTATTTAATATTACTAGGTATTTAGAAGTTGTAAATTAATAATTTAGAAAAAAAAGTAAAAATAAAATAGTATCAGACAAAAATAAACTCTTAATTATAAAATCCAGCATTAACATAAAGTATATAAAAAAAATATTAAAAAAATAAAAAAGTCACAAAAAATCAGTTTCTTAAAACTTGTGATACTGCAGGCAAGCCAAAGATTCATATCGGCAATGGTGACTGTGAATTACTTTTTTTTCGGAAAGCCAAAACCAAAGACTGTATTTCATTCCTTTAAAAATATCTTACCTAAAGATAATTGTTTGGTTTGCGGCGTGTGTGTTCTTATTAAGGTAAGTTATCTATACCCTATCCTTAATTCTGGGATGAATATGTTTCATTTTTTCTTCTTGTTTCTTTTGAAAAAATTCGAAGAAAATAGTGGCAAGATGACAGAAAGATAGATTGTATTGAAAGTTCTCTAACTGCAGTTTTTAACAGAGGGTCAAAATGTTCAAGGGACTTTTGAAAGATACTTTATTTTTTCTGTATGCGATAATTCTATGTTGGAGTTTATAAAGAATATTGACAAAATATAAATGTCTTTAATATCTTGAAATATATAAATTTCAACACTTTCTTCGATTACTTGCTTTTCTTCTCTTGTTGCAGAATGAATAAATAGACTTTACATGTTTTATTTTTCTTCTAAAGTTGATGCATTTTCTTCAATTATTATTATTATTAACTTTTGTGAATTAATGTTTTGTCTTCAACTAAGGTTGCAGAGGAAGAAGCTCAATTGTAAGCTAATCCACTGGTATGCATTCCTTCTTTAATATAATACTTTAGTTTTCTAATGAATACGCGTAGTTGAGAGCACTTTGGAGATTCAAAACCAGTTTCAGTATTTTTTTTAAAGCAAAAAGTTGAAACTGCCTAGTTGAGGGTTAGAGATAAAATGCCAAGGATTTTGCATTTAAATTAATTATTTGGGAAGAGAAATTAAATAAAGGTTATTTTTATTTGAGAATGCATGCTTGATTTGACTTTATTTGAATGTATGTGATAACGCTGTCGTTGACGCGATCAAATTAATACTACTTATCTATAACAACTTCAGTATTGTTGAGAAAGTAGTCAACAAAATAGTAAGGGTGTAAAGCAACCCAAAGTCGTCTCCCAACGAACACGGAATTGATTTTTAACAAGTTAGTTCTTATAAAACTATACAAGAGTTAGTCAAATAAAATTATAAAAATATGAAGGATAAAGATAAGAAGATAAAATAAGATATAAACAATAGTAAAGAAAATAGATTGATTCCATTGCTTTTTCAAAATAGATTCATCATCGGTTATCTAAAGATTATTGCTCAATTAATTATTGTTGTAGATTTGCAAATTAATCAATGTAAAGTCTCAATTAATTTGTTGGCGTTCTCACTTTTAACCAAAGTACAGTCTCAATTAAAAGTGAGAACTTTTAGATTATCCAATAATATTTTATGCAACTAAAATCAATTTTTACGCCACTTTTACCAAACTTACTCAATAAATCCAATAATCACAAATCCTAATTAAATCAATCTTTAAGCACATAAAATTCAATTAATTCCCCAAATTTAAATATTAAATGAGGGCAAAAATTTGAACTCATCACACACCCACACTTATCCTTTTGCACTCCTGGGCAAAATTGAACAATTTCAAAACTTTATTCTGAGGTCTTTTATTCCATATTTTCAGTGGATTGAAGAAATGAATACCAATGGAAACAGATCAATCTTCTAGAAATCATGTTGTCATGCATAAACAAATGGATAATATTCTGTTTTTCACACATGAGTTAATCTTTTGAGTTTACAAGATAATCAAATATGAAAGAGAAACACTCAAGTCAAATGTATATTTTCTCACCTAGATTCGCTCAAGTGTTTTGGCTTGTGTTTTCACTCAAAATACCCATGCAAGTAAATACTCTCAATGCTTAGCAAGACTCTAATATTCACAACGTTCAGAAAACATGCATTCAAAAATCATGAGGACTTTTCACAGGTTATAATGAGGCCAAGGCAAAGGTAGGAAAAACTTTAGGATTTGTGTGTTTTTGAAATAGTAAGGAAGAAAGAGTTATGGAGCACAGTTTCAAAAAACAATCTTTACTTCTTCTTATTTTTTTTCTCTTTTATCCTTTGTTTCTCTTTTTCAGACAGCAATCATTTTTCATTTCAACACTCTGTCATCAACAATTATTTTCCTTTTTGCCATTTTTACAACTTTGTGGGGGAAATACTCACCCCCACACTTTATTCCTCAACCAATCTCAACATAATCCACTAGCTCCTTCTTTCTCCCTAAGGTAAGGAAAAACATGGTCTTTTTCTTTTTAAGGTTTAGCGATATGCTCAAAACAAGAAAAAAAGGTTTAAGCTCAAGGGGCTACCAATGGATCAATGTTATGGTTAGCTTATTTGGCCAAGTAGCTAAAAATAAGAAATGCCTCAGTCATATCAAATCATGCATGTTCACCTAAGATGCAAAACAACAGAATCAAACTAAACATTTGAGTACCAACAAGACATGAGCAAGTCACACAAGAAAAAATAGGAATGACACATGGTAGTTCATCCTTACAATAAAGCTCAAAACTCACAAGGTCAAAAACTCTTTCACAAAAGATTTATTCCAGAAACTCTCAAATCAACTCAATCAGTAAATCACAGAAACAATCCATTCATAGCACATGACTCTTATTTTCCCAGAATTATGACCGTTCCAATTAGTAAATCAAATCCAAAAATCCAATGTCAATATGTTTTATTGAAAGCAAAAACTTTTTTTTTTTAACAAAAAACAAAATTAGAAAAGGAAAAACAAAACAAATAGAAAACAAAAACAGAAAAGGGGGAAATCTCCCCACACCCCCACACTTTATCCATGCATTGTCCTCAATGTATTCAATATGTATAAAATGCAAAGAAAAAGCATGAAGTGTACTTACCTCCTCAAGGTGGAAGGTATGAGGGAGAAGTCAAGTTCATCCCATCCATCGTCTTGTTCAGCATATCTTGATTTTCATTGAATATCCGAAGACGATGTCCATTAACTTTAAAAGTTCTTGCTGAAGATTCTTCCTTGATCTCCACTGCTCCATAAGGGAAGACTTCTGTAACAATGTATGGTCCTTCCCAGGTAGAACGCAACTTACCACTCATGTGACCAAGCTTGGATTTGTATAGTAACACCTTCTGGCCTACCTTGAAATCCTTTCTAGCCACAAGCTTTTGGTCATGGAACTTCTTGGTTTTCTCTTTGTAGAACTTTGAATTTTCATAGGCTGCAAGCCTAATGTCCTCTAGTTCTTGCAACTGAAGTTTTCGCTCATTTCCTGCTTCTTCCAAATCCAAGTTGCATGCTTTCACGGCCCAATAGGCCCGATGTTCAATCTCCACAGGTAGATGACAAGCCTTTCCAAAAACCACCATGAAAGGTGACATACCTATAGGTGTTTTGTAGGCTGTCCTGTGTGCCCAAAGTGCTTCATCCAATCTTGTGGCCCAATCCTTTCGACTAGGCTTCACTACTTTCTCTAGTATCTTTTTAATCTCCCTGTTAGAGATCTCTGCTTGTCCATTGGTTTGGGGGTGATATGGTGTAGCAATGCGATGTGTCACCCCATACTTCTTCAACATGTTCTCAAGTAGCCTATTACAGAAATGAGTCCCCTGGTCACTGATGATGGCTCGTGGTATCCCAAATCTGCAGAAAATGTTAGACCTGACAAAACTCATAACAACTCGAGAATCATTAGTCCTTGTAGCTATGGCTTCCACCCATTTGGAGACATAGTCTACAGCAAGCAAAATATAAGAAAACCCAAAAGAAGGAGGAAAAGGACCCATAAAATCAATACCCCAAATATCAAATACCTCACAATATAGCATGGGTTGTTGAGGCATTTCATCCCTTCTTGTAATGGATCTGGCTGCCCTTTGGCACTGCTCACAATTTTCATATACCCTCTGTGCATCTTTAAAAATGGTAGGCCAATATAATCCACAATCCAACACCTTCCTACCTGTTCTTTGTGTGCCATAATGTCCACCAAAAGGAGACGAATGACAGAACTCAAGCACATGAGGTATCTCGATATCGGGAACACACCTCCTTATGACTTGGTCACTACCAATGCGCCATAAGATTGGGTCTTCCCAGATGTAGTACTTTGCCTCACTTTTTAGCTTGATTCTTTCATATTTGGAGAAGGAAGGAGGAATAGCAGAAACAACCAAATAATTAACAATGTCAGCAAACCAAGGTTCAGGAAACATACCTTTCACAGCAGTCAATGCTAGGAGGACTTCATCAGGAAAGTCATCCTTAATAGGAATGTTATCTTCTCCATTTTCAATCCTGCTAAGATGATCGGCTACTAAGTTATGTGCTCCACTTTTGTCTAGAATCTCAATGTCAAACTCTTGGAGCAGTAGCATCCATCTGATCAACCTTGGTTTTGAATCTGCTTTCTTCAGAAGGAATTTTAATGCGGCATGATCAGTATAAACAATTACCTTGGAACCAAGTATATACGGTCTGAATTTGTCCAAGGCAAACACAACAGCCAATAATTCCTTCTCAGTCGTGGTGTAGTTGGCCTGCGCTGTGTCCAATGTTCTGGAAGCATAATATATTACATGTGATAGCTTCCCATCTTTTTGTGCAAGCACCGCTCCTACTGCAAAGTTTGATGCATCACACATCAACTCGAATGGTAATGTCCAATCAGGTGGCTGGATGATAGGAGTGGTGGTAAGCGCCTTTTTCAATGTATCAAATGCATCTTTGCACCTCTCTCCAAAGTCAAATAGTACATCCTTTTGCAACAGGTTGGAGAGAGGGTTGGCTATCTTGTTGAAGTCCTTGATAAATCTCCTGTAAAATCCTGCATGTCCAAGAAAAGATCGAACCTCTTTCACAGAAGAGGGGTAAGGCAATTGTGAAATAATATCAATTTTAGCAGGATCTATAGATATACCATTCTTGGAAACAACGTGACCTAAAACTATACCTTGTTCCACCATAAAATGACATTTTTCAAAATTTAGAACAAGGTTAGTTTTTTCACATCTCTCCAAGACTCTAGCAAGATTAGACAAGCAGTGATCAAAAGATGAACCATATACACTAAAATCATCCATAAAAACCTCAATACAATGCTCCAACAAATCTGTAAAAATACTCATCATACATCGCTGAAATGTTCCAGGAGCATTGCAAAGGCCAAATGGCATTTTCCTATAAGCATATGTACCGAATGGACAAGTAAAAGTAGTCTTATGTTGATCCTCTGGGGCAATACAAATCTGAAAATACCCAGAGAATCCATCAAGAAAACAGTAATGAGACTTACCTGCCAATCGATCTAACATCTGGTCCATGAATGGTAAAGGAAAGTGGTCCTTCCTGGTGGCCTGGTTTAGTCTTCTATAATCAATGCAGACCCTCCAGCTATTCTGAATACGAGTAGGAATCAACTCGTTCTTCTCATTCTTGACCACGGTGATCCCAGATTTCTTGGGGACCACATGTACAGGACTCACCCAAGTGCTGTCAGAAATAGGATATATAATACCTGCTTGTAGCAACTTGGTGACTTCTTTCTTCACAACCTCCATCAGCTGAGGATTCAGTCTCCTCTGAGGTTGCCTTACTGGCTTAGCATCCTCCTCCAAGAGTATTCTGTGCATGCAGAAAGAAGGACTAATACCAGGAATATCTGCCAAAGTCCAGCCTATTGCTCGCTTGTGATCTTTGATAACCTGCAATAGCTTGTGTTCCTGCTCGTCAGTAAGCAAGGCAGATATAATAACAGGGAGTTTCCCATCCCTCTCAAGATAAACATATTTCAAATGAGATGGTAAAGGTTTCAACTCCAAAGTGGGTGGCTGTTCCACAGATGGCAACATTTTACTGCCTAAGGTAATTTCAGCCACCTCAACATCACACTTGGACGCCACAGAGGTATCAAATAGTGACACCGCGTCCTCATCATCACCTGTTTTACAATTTTCACTTTCATCTAAAATTGAGCTCGAAATATTCGAAAAAGAAAAATCCAAAGAAGAAGAAAAACCAGATAAAGCGTCTAAAAGTCCAAAAGCATAATTGTTTACTACATTACTCAATAAATAAATACAAAACAAAGAATGGTCTCCAATTGGGTGCTTCATGGCTTCTAGCACGTTGAACTGCACCTTCTCATCTCCTATCTCCATAGTCAAGGATCCTGCATGCACGTCTATCTTGGTACGTGCTATCATCATGAATGGTCTTCCCAAGATAATTGTGGTTGAACTCATTCCTTCATCATCCTTCATGTCCAAGATGTAGAAATCTGCAGGAAAAATTAACTTGTCCACACGGACAAGCACATCTTCTAGCATACCTGCAGGGTTAACTGTGCTACGATTGGCCAATTGAATGACCACACCAGTAGACTTAAGAGGTCCAAGATGAAGTGAAGTAAAAACAGATAAAGGCATTACATTAATGGAAGCTCCTAAATCTAACATAGCATTATCAAACTTAGTACTTCCTATAATGCAAGGAACAGAAAACATACCTGGATCCTTACACTTTTGCGGCATTCTGACTGCAGGCTTCTTAATTAAGCTAGAGACGTTTCTTCCCATGTTCACTACCTCTTTGTCCATAATACGCCTTTTATGTGTACATAATTCTTTGAGAAACTTGGCGTATTTAGGAATTTGTCTCACAGCATCCAACAAAGGGATGTTTATCTCCACTTTCTTGAAAGTATTCAGGATTTCTTTGTCTAACTCCTCCATCTTTTTAGTTTTTGGTTTCAAACGGTTTGGATAGGGAGGAGGAGGAAAATAAGTAGAAGGATTTTCAGAGGAAGTATTAGGGGATACCAACCTGGAGTTATCACTGGGTGCAGGCATTTCAGATGTTGCTTGTGTTGCTTCATCTGATCTTCCTCTTTCATTATTAGGTACCACTTCATTGTCCTTATCTTCATCTTCTTGAGTATCCCCAAGGCCTTGTATTTGCTTACCCGATCTTAAAGTAATAGCACTTACATTTCTCGGGTTGATTACAGTTTGTGCAGGCAAATTGCTCGAGCCTTGTTGAGACTTCATCTGATTTAACTCATTTGCCATTTGTCCAATCTGGTTCTGCAAGTTTTGATTGGTTGCTTCCATCGTCTGTTTCAACTCATTGATTTGTCCCTTCATCATGTCAACCATCATTTTCATCATTGCCTCCATGTTTGAATCACCAGAGGTTGCCACTGGTTGTGGTTGTTACCTCTATTGAGGTGGAACATAGACTTGTTGGTGTTGAGGCTGTTGATTTCCCCATTTCTGGCTGGGATATTCCTTCCAATCTGGGTTGTACTTGTTGGAGGACAGATCATGGTTGTATTGCTGCCGAGGTGGTCTATTATTGCTATAGATGTTTGCAGCATATGCCTGACGTTGTTCATTGTCTAACGTCCCTGTCTCTTTTAACATAGAACAAGCCTCTGTAGGATGATTAGTAGAAGCACAAATTCCACATAAAGTAGAAGGGATAGGCTTTTTCTGTAAGTCTGTCAAGGTCCTTACCATTGCCGCTAAGTCATCCAACTTCCCTTCTAATTTCTTGTGATCTGCAAGATATGAAGCTTCTACTCCATGGGTTCCCTTCAATAAAGTTATAGAATTACTCCTTGTGGAAAATTGTTGATGGTTCGATGCCATAGTTTCAATCAATTGTCTTGCATTTGTTGGCGTTTTGTCCACCAATGACCCTCCACTTGCAGCATCTATCATTTGTCTATCCATGATACTCAATCCCTCATAAAAGTACTGAATGAGGAGATGCTCGTTTATTTGGTGATGAGGACATGAAGCACATAACTTTTTGAATCTTTCCCAATACTCGTGAAGACTTTCTCCTTCTTGTTGCCTTATCCCATAAATATCTTTGCGAATAGCAGCAACTCTAGATGCTGGAAAAAACTTTTCCAGAAATAATCTTTTCAGAGTCTCCCAAGTATTGATGGATCCTGGCGGAAGGCAATATAACCAATTCTTAGCGGCATCTTGTAATGAGAATGGAAAAGCCTTAAGCTTGGTATGTTCCTCTGTCACTGTTGTAGGTCTCATGGATGAACAAACAACATGAAATTCCTTCAAATGATGGTACGGGTCTTCTCCTGCTAATCCATGGAATTTGAGTAAAAGATGGATTAACCCAGACTTAAGCTCATATTCTCCATCTAGATATTGGATGCACATGTTTTGTGTAATTGCTGCATCCGGTGAAGCCAACTCTCTGATTGTTCTTTCTTCCATTCTATCTTCTTGAATTTCTGGTTCAGGTGATGGATCAGAAGATATGTTAATCACCGGAGGTGATTCTAGTGGTACACTTTCAGTGGTAGGTTCAGATGATGATGGTGCTCCTTCAGTAGAACACCTGAGTTCAAGTCTCCTACGTGATTTACGCAAGTTCCTTTCAAGTTCTGAATCAAGTTGATAAAATTGACCCGGATTGGCCCGAGTCATGTACTATGCAGTCCACCTGAAAGTGTTTCCCTGTGTATTTTTTTTTCTTCCTATTCTTGTTTTGGAGAAAGATTTCAAGAAAGAAATGAGTTAAGATGTCGTTGGGTATACTCCCAGGAAAGAGAGGTGCGTCACAGTGGACAACTTAAATACCAAGTCTTTCCTAGACAGAGTTTTCCAAACTAGTCTCAAAAAATTTCTTAAAAGAAATTCTTAATCAAAACAAAAATAGAACTTTGCTTGGAATATATTAATAGAAAACTAGATACTACAAAATAACAAACTATATCAAACGTATATGCGTAAAATAAATAAAAAAAATAAAAATAAAAAAATAAAATAAAATAAAATAAAATAAAATAAATAAATAAAAACAGAATCAAAATAAAAGAAATACTAACCGTATTCCCCGGCAACGGCGCCAAATTTGATAACGCTGTCGTTGACGCGATCAAATTAATACTACTTATCTATAACAACTTCAGTATTGTTGAGAAAGTAGTCAACAAAATAGTAAGGGTAAAGCAACCCAAAGTCGTCTCCCAACGAACACGGAATTGATTTTTAACAAGTTAGTTCTTATAAAACTATACAAGAGTTAGTCAAATAAAATTATAAAAATATGAAGGATAAAGATAAGAAGATAAAATAAGATATAAACAATAGTAAAGAAAATAGATTGATTCCATTGCTTTTTCAAAATAGATTCATCATCGGTTATCTAAAGATTATTGCTCAATTAATTATTGTTGTAGATTTGCAAATTAATCAATGTAAAGTCTCAATTAATTTGTTGGCGTTCTCACTTTTAACCAAAGTACAGTCTCAATTAAAAGTGAGAACTTTTAGATTATCCAATAATATTTTATGCAACTAAAATCAATTTTTACGCCACTTTTACCAAACTTACTCAATAAATCCAATAATCACAAATCCTAATTAAATCAATCTTTAAGCACATAAAATTCAATTAATTCCCCAAATTTATATATTAAATGAGGGCAAAAATTTGAACTCATCAGTATGTTTTGACTGTTGCTCTTGGTTTGCATATATATTATATAATTAAACCATGGAAATATATCATATTATGTCACTAAGTGTGAACAAGGTCTTTTAAAAGATATTTATGACATTGCGTAATTGCACCATAACATGTGTCAAAGTTTTATTCATAGTGTTTAACATGCCATTACATGTGTGCTACAATTTCATTATGATCATGATGTTAAAACAAATATGTCTAATATAACTCAACTAAGATAGGGGTGAATTGGTTATTGAATCTTTTACTGATTTTAAATGAATCTTGAAAGTTTCTTTAATCTTTATACTACAAATAATCAGTTTTATAGTTCTGTGTTAATGAAATGTGTAAAGCAATTGAGAAAGGCATAAAAGATGAGAGAAACAAAGAACACAACAATTTATACTGGTTCGATTCAATACGTCCAGTCTTCTCCTAAGCAACCCACTTAGGAGGATTTCACTAAATCAATAGAGATACAAGAATTACAAGAGCATCTATATAATTCAAGACCCTAAAGACTAAGGAGCTTGATCTACAAATCAAGAACTCCCCCTAGATGCAATGCATCCACACAATTGCACCTAGACCTTCATTTCACACAGTGAATCAATTGTAAACAGAAATACAATAAGAAAGGAATAGGAACGAATACACCTAGTGGATGTGTAGATTTTTCACTTGATCCTAGATCCAAGCTTGACCCATCAAGGTTGAATCCACCATCAATCTTCTTGAAGGTTCACTTGAATGATCTCTCAAGAAAGCACAAGAACTCTATAGATCTCAGAAAAGCAGTCTCTCAATTCGTAATTCAGTAATTAAGTTATTTTTCTCTCTATCTTTAAAAATGATTTCAAAACTAATTTTATACCAGAGTTCTGCTGCAGTGACTAATAGATTAGGAATTTACCTAATAGATTATCGTGAGTGTATTTTCACTGCATCAGTGCAGTGCCCTCATCTAATCTATTAGTTAAGTAGCTAATCTATTCACGAGTTCACATTCAAGAGTTTGATGGTTGACACAATTTGATGCAAACTTGTTTTACATGTAATACTTGATCTATAACACCTAATGCAAAAGATAGAAAATCAGGACTAATCCTAAACTAGTGATGCACGTGATGCATAGCCTTAGACATCATCAAAACCATATTCACTTGAGTTGAACAAGCTCCCCCTCTCAACAATCTCCCTTTTTTTTTATGATGACCAAAATGTGTCCTGCAACATAGAGACAAGAAAAACAACCTTTCTCCCCCTTTGGACATTAGCAAAAAGAGTAGTAACATTTAAGATCACCTCATAGAGTATAACAATTTATTCATGGCAGCAGGGGTTAAGCATATGTGAAATGATATGTATGAGCGGCAAACATAAGTACCAAATACAAGCAGCAAAGATAAACAACACAAAAACAAGCATAAACCAATGAGCAAGTATTGATTGCATGAGTAGATCCAACAACAGTATCTCTGAGTGCATACAGGCATAAATCATAAGAGCAATTAAGTAGTGCAGTATTAGAGTGCAAAGTATGAAGACATCAGAGTGCATACAATCAGTTAAGGATTATAATACTAGTAGATGACTAATCTAATGAATTATGTATTATTCAGAAGCAAATGAGCCATAGCAGGAAAACGATAATCGA
This sequence comes from Vigna unguiculata, assembly GCF_004118075.2. NCBI lineage: Eukaryota > Viridiplantae > Streptophyta > Magnoliopsida > Fabales > Fabaceae > Vigna > Vigna unguiculata. The sequence goes on from NW_021010971.1 coordinate 926,720, forward strand.
TTAGAGAATTACCTAATGGATTAGCTAGCTAGTAAAACACATAATATAAATCAGCAGAATGTGGTTTAATAACAATAAAGGTACGCAATTTCACTCACATTATCAAAACATAGTATAATATCAACTCATGCATCTCAACAAAAGGTGATTTAGTAGCAATCAAGGCACATAATTTTAATTAAGCCCTCAAAACACACAATCACAATAACAATCCATTTTAATCAATTTGAAGCTATTCTAATTGATTAATTTATGCGGAAATATGAAAAATGCACATTTTACTTCCTTTATAATGAACAAACATATAGTAAATTCAAAATATGGGAGTACTTCAACCAACAATTGTTCTTGATCACAATGGAAGAGGCACTTTTCACCTTGGCAATGCCTAAAATTTGACCTTTGTTATTATCACCTCTTGTAACATGACTATTAATTGGCTTTGTAAGATATCCTTTAGGTACCCATTTGTACTCTCCTTTAGAAACCCCACAACTTTTAAAATAACAGGAATTTGATGCATGACCAAATTTAGAATAGTAGGAGCAAATAACAGATGTTGGTTTACTCATATTTAGAAAATTTCTGGTGCCTAATGGATTAAATTTGCCATTGTAACCTATTCCCTCTTTATTAAGTACACTCCTTTGAGATCCTAACACAACATCTAGGTTTGATCTTTCTAGAGTGAATTTTGAGAGAGTTTTCATCAAATACTCTATCTTTTCTAGTTGTCCTAGGCAATGTTCACATTGGGGAGAGATTGTTTCATCTTTGGACCTAAAGTGCTTCTCAGATTTTTCTAGTTTTTCCAAGCTAGTTATTAAATGTCGCAACTGAGATCGCGGCGGGACGACGAAAATAATTTTAAATAGTACAGAGGAGTCGCCACTATAGTTTATTATGGAAAAGTATAGAAAAACCTTAAAACAATGGTCTTCGAAACCAAATTTGGGTTCGGTAGTCGGTTACGTATGGGGAAGGTATTAGCACCTCACAACGCTCGTCTTAAGACGGTTCCCTCTTTAATCAAGTGTGAAAAGTATAATTTTGATGTTTAAAATATTTGTTATTCCCAAAAAAATCAAACAAAATAAAAAAACACACAAAAATATTAAAGATTCAAACAAAATTATTTTTTTATTTTTTTGGCCCGACGAGGATTGTACCTAGTCGCTCCTACGTATTTCCATTTGGAAAATCAGGGATAACGTAGTTCTTTATAAAAAAATTTGTTGTTTGATATTATGATAAATATTTAGTTATCAAGCAAATCTGAGATTTGACATGATATTTAAGATGATTTTATAATTTTTTTATTTTTTGTTATTTCTAATTTTCTTTCAAAAAAAGAATTAAAAGCCTATAAAAGAGTGTTTTGATTATCAAGCAAGTCCGAGACTTGACATGACATTCACAACTTATATAAAAGAAAATATAATTTTTTATTTTATTTATTTATTTATTATTATTATTTTTAGAGAACTAAAGACTACGAAAAACACCTTTTTAATTACCAAGATAAAAAATAAAGGAGAAGAGAAAGGTTGAACACATCAATTATAAACCCAAAATCATCTTACATGAGGATCCCGAACAAATTTAATCATACAACAATTCAAACGATCATATATGTGATGTTATAAGAGAATCATGAAAAGCATTAGGAGCAAAGAAAATTTACCTTAAGGTGATCCCTTTTTATGTGTGTGCTCTATAATAAAAAAAGATAGGGTTTTTTCGAATTTTTTTTCTGTCCCTTGCATTAGAGAAATTTTGTGCTTATATAGGCCCCTTAAGGTACGATTGAGATCTTAGTCTTTAATTATAAAAAAATATATGGGGAAGGAATTGATCTTATTAAATCATTGCATAATATCCACTGTATTGATTATAATTATTAACGAAATATTGCCTGTAATTACTAGAATCATATTTTCTGTCACATAAAGATCGTAATCATAACACATTATTCATATAATTGATTCTAATTATTATCAGAAGTACTTTCTTCTAAATATTAAAATCGTATCATTCTCTAAAAGCATTATTATCGGAAATATTTTTTGCTTCTAATGAAAATAATATCTTCTCCGACTGGCAACGGAAAGAGACACATAAGTGTAAATACAAGATATTTATTCAAATTATTATAAAAAAATGGCTCCTAATATTATACCCTTTTCTAAAAATAGAAATTATGAAACATCCTCTTTTGTCATGTCATGTGGAGAGTGTAAATAGCGAACAATGGTGGTGAAAATATGTAAAACATTTGGGCTCACAAAAAGAGTGTGATAATAAATTAGATTCTCCTTCTCTTGGTTTCTTTCTTTTTTCTTTTTTTTTTCTTTTTTCTCGTGGTAGAATTAAAGTTAATAAAAACCTACCATCAATCCAAATATATATATATTTTTTATTTATTATTATTATTATATTATATATTATTTATATTCTTATTATTATTATTATTTTAACCAAACAAATGCATTTATCCGGACGAAATTGGGTGTTGACAGTTGCCCCTCTTTACTTAGATTTGACTAGATAATATGAAAGTGAAATTTTTATATTATCGTAGTAAAAGATAAGTAAAGATAAAAACACTAATTTCGTTTGGGTTTCAAAAATGAAAAAAAAAGGAGAACTCGAACATTGCCTCACAGAGGGCCAATATAACCAAAGGAAAACCTGGCTCGACCATTGCCTCGCAGAGGGCCGAGATACCAAAAGAAAACCTGGGCTCGACCATTGCCTCGCAGAGGGCCGAGATACCAAAAGAAAACCTAGGCTCGACCATTGCCTCACAGAGGGCCGCGATACCAAAAGAAAACCTGGGCTCGACCATTGCCTCACAGAGGGCCGAGATACCAAAAGAAAACCTGGGCTCGACCATTGCCTCGCAGAGGGCCGAGATACCAAAAGAAAACCTGGGCTCGACCATTGCCTCGCAGAGGGTCGAGATACCAAACGAAACCTGGACTCGACCATTGCCGCGCAGAGGGTCGAGATACCAAAAGAAAACTTGGGCTCGACCATTGCCTCGTAGAGGGCCGAGATACCAAAAGAAAACATGAGCTTGACCATTGCCTCGTAGAGGGCCGAGATACCAAAAGAAAACCTGGGCTCAACCATTGCCTTGCAGAGGGTCGAGATACGAAAAGAAAACCTAGGCCTGACCATTGCCTCGTAGAGGGCCGATATAGAATAACAGTTTGTTACCACTTTGTGAAGAGGGTTCCAAAAAGGACTTATCACCCCGTGAGAACCAAGTTGATATTTGAGAAAAAAAGAATGCATAGATGCATGAATGTATGAATGAATTCCAATTAACCTTGTTTTCCAAAATTTCCCTATGCCAATTTTGTCTTTTCCATTTCGTTATATTTCTATTTACTTCGCTCCTCTCTTTATTATTAAGATTTTTGTTATTATTTTTTACTAGCATTTATAATCATTTTGTTTCCTTGATCATCGACTCCATCTGAATGTCGCTTCGCCATCTCAAAAGACAAGATGAAGGCCGTAACAAATGCTAACACCCAATGTCAACACAAGAAACCATTTGCTTAATATTTCCTTTCGACACATCATGTGATCCTCTAGCGGATCGGAAATGAATGGTATAACTTAAATCATAATGTAATTGTATTATTCTACACAAGCAGACTTATGAAGTTGGAGGATAAACTTTATACGAGGACAAAAAAATTGCCCTTGTCTAGATTCATCGTATAAAAACGTGATTTTGGTGCATTTGTTCTATTGAGCGTTGGTAAAATGGAAAGGATCGCCCTAGGGTATTTTGCTAATAAGCTAATGGGAAGACTTTACCCCATAGGTTTTATCATTTTTTTTCTTTAGTAACAACATTTACAACCACATTCTTTTGTCTCCAACTTAAGCTTTATGAAAAAATAGAAGAATTATTTTTCAATCAATGTGGGCTTGAAGGCTAGACAAAGCTAGGCTTGGGGTGGCCAGATGAAACTAGGCTTGAGGGGCCAATGCAAAATTGGGCTTGGGCCAAACCAAAGTGGGCTTAAGGTGGCTAGATGAAACTGGGCTTGGGACGGATTAAACTGGGCTTGAAGGGCTAGATGAATTTGGGCTTAAGGGGCCAGTGCGAAACTGGGCTTGGGCCAGATAAACTGGGCTTGGGGCTAGACAAAGCTAGGCTTAGGGGTCAGTGCGAAACTGGGCTTGGGCCAGATAAACAAGGCTTAGGAGCTAAACAAAGCTAGGCTTAGGGGCCCGTGCGAAACTGGGCTTGGGCCAGATAAACTGGGCTAGGGGGCATGTAGGCCATTCATATGAATGAAGTGGACTATCAATCCAAGAAATATTAAAGAAGCAAAATTTTGTATCTTTCTTTTTTTCTTCGTTTTGAAACAGAAGGATTCGACAACCGTTCATGTGAATGAAGAGGGTTTTGATCCCAAAAGTGACAAGAAATTTTCATTTCATGAAAAAGAACTATGATGTATGTACATGATGCATGATGATTAAGACATATGTTACGAATTTTTCTTTTGAGAGTTTAGATGATTGTGCATGCATGAATATGCTAACATAATATGATATTTGCATGAATATGCTAACATAACATGATATGTGCATGAATATGCTAATATGATATATGCACGAATATGTTGGCATGTATATGACTTTTTTTTCTTTTTGAACAAAATACTACATAGAACCTAATTTTTCTAACACATGCTTGGTTTTTTTTTTTTTTTTGATAATTGACGTCATGTGTATGAATGCATGCAAATGCTAACATATGTTATGAATTTCCTTTTTATGAGTGCATGAATGTGTTGATGCTTATTATGACTTTCTTTTTCTAACGTTTACATGATATGTGCATAAAAATGTTTGCGCATATTTTGTATTTATTTTTAACATTGATTATGATGTGTGATAATGTTGTTATGTTTATTTCGAATATGCATGGTGAATGATAATGTTGGCATGACTTATGGATTTTCTTTTTGAACACTAACAATATTAGTTTATGATGCACATGTTATGATGTTTTTTTTACATGAACAAAGTTGAAACTTTGATGTATGAATTAGTGTACGAATGCATGATGAAAGTTCCTTTGTTTTTTAATTTTTTTTTCTTTTCATAAATATGAATGATGTATGTATGATTAGGTATGAATCTATGCATGAAGCATGCCCTCATGTATTTTTTCACTTTTTACATTGTATGAAACTTATTTCAATTGATTCCCAATTTGTTGTTATTTTTAGATTTTTGGAATCTTTTTGTTTTAATTTTTTGCTTTGAAAAGTATCCTTTGGTCTGATCAGTTTATGGAGAAACTTTTTCCTGAATCATTGCTTTTTGAACACTATTTGAGTGACATACATGAAATTGCCAAAGATCTTAGAAGGGATAAGATGAGATAATTGACTAAGGAGTTACCGCAATTTGATAGTTAAGAGTTAACTTCAGGACATGAGGTGTGTTTGGGCTTGTCTAGTTATTGATAAAAAAGATGGAGACTTTAAAATTTGCCCCAGTTTGAGGGTACAAATTAGTCTCGGGGTGCAAAATGTGTTTGAGCTTGCCCAGTTGTTGATAGCATGAGAATGTTGAAAATAATGGGAGACTTCATAATAGTTGCTGCAATGTAAGCCTGACAAACAAAGTCAATAATTGTCCAAATTCAAGATATCTGACTATAACGTAGGAACAATAAGTGAAATGTCTCTCCAATTTATTTCAAGGTGAGAATAATGAGTAATGGTAGGAGAAAGATAGATCAAAGTAGAAAATATGATAGAAAACACATGAAGAATGAAAGAATGAGAAGGCATGACCTTGATTTAACTTGACTACTCGGGCTAATTTTGATCTCTATTGAAACATGTCAACCAAAAATAAACTCCCCAGTGTTTGAAAGCAAATCTTTGAACACTTTTTCAATCTTTTTTTTTTTGACAAACCTCTTAACATGACAAAATATTTTCCTCTAAATTAAAGTTTTGGAAAAACAACAACCAATCATTGATTTGTGTAGACTTTATTAGGCTTGTATTGTGACCAAGGCTAAGGGATATAAAAAAATGGATAATGAAGGCTCAAAGTAAATGGTATAAAGGTTATTTAAAACAAGTCAAATGAAATAGATGCAAACATCATGTTAACTTTAGTGGGAAGGTGACCCTTGTTAAGGGTAACTAAAAAGAAATTTTAATTTTTTTTATAGGCTCAAAATGGGTAACAAAGGAATATCATTTTTTCTTTATAAAGAAACATGGCCACACATCATTTCAACTCATGATTGTTTTAATTTCAAAAGCTTTAATCCATAAGGAAAAAAAATTCAATCACATCAGAGGTTGCCCCTACTTTGCCCTTATTTTTTTTTTGTATTATTTTCTATTTTTTTGTTGTCTTACTTTTTGCCTAGACCGCCCTTTTGGGTTTTCAGTCTAGCAGACTTTTCTTCATTTTTTCCTTTTTTTTTGTGTTCAAAGACTTACTTCAATTTTAATTCATTTTAAGGCACATACCCTTTATGATGATCCTCTATGGAATACAAAGAAAAGGTTTATTGGAGAACGGTGATGGGAAATGGGATGGGAAAGGAAGTGAATTTTAGCAATTCCATGTACCCAAATTAGAGCAAAGTTTCAAAAGTGTGTCACTTTTCATAAAAATTATCCATTTATTCAACAAACTGATTTGACCAAAGAATAATTTATTTTCTCTTATTTCTTTCACTTTTCGCAAAATTCCATGAATTTATTAACAAAAAATAGGAAATAATTAATTTTAGTGCAACTTTTTTTCAAGATATGTTGATGCATGTTATGTGTTATGCAAAGTGACATGAAAATGCAAGATGCTACAAATTTGGAAACTACCTATACACATGCATGTGAGTGTACGTATGGTATGTACTATGCAAGGTGGCATGAAAAAACAATGGGATGAATATTATGCTTTATACATTGTGACATGAATCCAAAGTGAATCCATGCTAGGTGTCAAGTACATGCGTGTGAGTGCATGTATGGTATGTACTATTGATGAGTGCGTATTTTTGCCCTCATTTAATGTTTAATTCTGGGTATTTAATTGAATTTGTGCTCTTAAAGATTGATTTAATTGGGATTTCCTATAATTGGGTTTATTGAGCATGAGATACAAAAACATGTTAAAAATAGCTTTTTAGTTGCATAAATGTTCTTTGGATATTTTGAGGTGTGTTAGTGCAGCTGCAGCTAAGTTGAGCTCGTGGAGGTGCGGAAATAAATTGATTAAAGCTTCATGACACCTTAAAGATAAATCCAAGAATAAGAAATTATCAAAAGCACAAAAATCCAAGCCAAGCATTGCATGAAGACGATAAGAAAAGCTTGAAAAAATGAAGAAGTTTGGCTAAGCCAAGAAGAGAGCAACAAAAAATTGGATCTTGCGTATGAGTCCAAGGGTTTTTAAATTTTAATTGAGAAGTTACTTTGATTAATTTTAGAAACCTTCATATGATTGAATGAATTTTTGCTAATAATTGAGAAGTTACTTTGATTAAAGGTGAAAACTTAGATTAGAATTAATCAAGAAGTTACTTTGGTTAATTAGCTTTTTACTAGATATAAGAGGTAAAAGAATGGACATGATTAGGATTAGTAGTATTTAATTGAGAAGTTACATTGGTTAAATTTACTAAGATTAATCTACAAAGTCTTTACTTTTGATTGAGAAGTTACTTTGGTTGAAAGTAAGGACGCCAACAAATTAATTGAGAAGTTACATTGATTAATTTGAAGTCTTAAACAAGAAATCAATAACAATAATCTTTAGGAAACCAATGATGAATCCTATTTTAAAAAAGCAGTGGAATCGACCTATTTTTTTTTTAATATTGTTTCTGTCTTATTTTATCTTCTTATCTTTATCTATTATATTTTTATTATTTTATTTGACTAACCATTTTGTAAAGATTTTATAAGAACTAACTTGTTAAAAATCAATTCCGTGTTCGTTGGGAGACGACTTAGGGTTAACTTAACCCATATTAATTTTTTTGGCTACTTTCTTAACAATACTGAAGTTGTTATAAATAAGTAGTATTAATTTGATCGCTTGACGACATCGTTATCAAATTTGGCACCGTTGTCGGGGAACACGGTTATAATTTTTATCATTTTAGTTCTAATTTTTTTTCTTTTGATTTTATTTTTTGTTTATCACTAACATTTTTTTTATCTTAATTTTTTTTCTAACATTTATTTTATTTTCTTTAGTTATTTTTTTAGTTACTTTTTTTTAAGCATAATTTTTGTTTGAGGATTTTTGTTGGGAAATTTGTGAAACTAGTTGAGAAACACTTTGGCTAAGGAAAGACAAGGTACTTAAGTTGTCCATTGAGACACACCTCTCTTTCCTGGAAGTCTACTAAACAAGCTTTCAACTTATTTCTTTTCAGAAAACCTCTTTCAAAAATGCAAAATCATTTTTCATATGAAAATAATCAACAATGTGATTTTCAAGTGAACTATAATTATTATCCATAGCAACCACATGATCCATATGATTATCAGCAGCAAATTGTCACACCTACTTCTGCACCTGATTTAAGTAGGTTAACTATACGTCAACTAAATGATCTATATCCTAGATCATCTTTTATTGAATATGAGCAGCCATCATACCATGAGCAACAACCATATTCTGAGTGTCCACCCCAGCCATCATATGTTCCATTTGGTTCTCAACAACAACAACATGCAACATCACAACAAGTTGCAGCAATCAATGGACCATCCTATAAGGAAGTTGTGTTATTAATGGATGGACTGAGAGAGAAATTAGACACGACAGAAGAAAGGTTGCGAGCTGATCAACGATGCAAAGATATTGAGCAAAAATGGTATGGAAATGATAAAGTATTGTATGACATGATGGAGGATGCAAGTAACAACAACTTTGTAGAATTACTTTGTACTGTTAATACCACCCTCCAATGCCATCCAAGATTTGCTGAAATCCCATAATTTAGTGCACTTCGTCAAGAAATAGAAGATATGCTTCTAAAGTTGGCCATTAGAGCTGAACAAATGTCAGAAGATTTAAGTTAACTAATGAAAGACAAAGCTATGGAGGCCACCTTAGAAAAACTTATGAAGACGATAGTTGAGCAAAGGGATGAAATGATAATGTTAACGAGCATGAATCAAAGGATGGAACAATTGAGCTCTGATGTGAATGAGTACACGATTCAAATGTTAGATCAACCAACACCAGAATCACATCACACTGATATATCTACTGATAGATATAATGATGCTCATAGTAATATGTCTACTGATGGACATATCAATTTTGCTAAAAATGTTGCTTATGAAGAAATTGAAGATTCTCACACATACATATCTACTAATGGATATGTTGATGATGCTCAATGTGAATATAAAGTTTTATCTATTGATGATGATATGAGTATAGGTGATCTTTTTTAGGAGCAAAGTTGTGAGGACAATACAATGGAGGAACCAAGTGCAGTTGAAGAGCCAACGATATTCATAGATGCAGCTGAAGCATCTACTACTACAACTGACTTGGTTAATGATGAAGCAGCAAATTCAACTACTTCAAGTGGTGCATATTTTAGCTCATAAGATGAGATTATAAGGACTACTGATGATCTGGTTAACCATCTGAATGCACCTGATGATGCTCAAATTGAGATGAAGCCACATACTCCACATATCAAGTTTATTGATATGAATGATGAAAATAGATTTTTAGTGGTGATTTTTGTTGACTTAGCTGCAGAGCAAGAGGAAAGGTTGCTTCAAAAGGAAAAGAGGTTAGTTTCAAATTCTTTTGAAAGCATTGTTGATAGAAAAGTTAAATTGCATGCATATTTGTTTTCTGTTTCAAATTTTAGTGAAAAATTTAAAAAAATTCAAAAATGTGTTTTTGTTTTTAGTTTTTATAAAAATAAAAATTTAATAATTAAAAAAATGGTACAAGCTGATTTGTACTTTGTAAAATTAAAGAAAATAAATTTTGACATATGACCATATTGAGCCAAAAGTCACAAATTTTTTCGTTTCCTTCCTAAAATAAGTCCATTAAGGACATTTTTTTTGAAATAAGTGTGGGGGAGACAAACTGTAGGTAGGATTTTCCTTTTTGTTTTCATAAAAAAAAATTGTGATTTCTTTTTGAGGAAATTGTGAAAGTATTAACTTTTTACTAAGTGAAACTTTTAAACAATATATCTCATAAGAAATCCACCAAAAATATTTCCTTGCTTTCAATAAAACATATTGACATTGGATTTTTAGGATTTGATTCAGTAATTGGGATGATCATAATTCTGGAAAAATAAAAGTCATGTTGATATAAGTGGATTGTTTCTATGATTTGCTAAATGAGTTGATTTGAGAATTTCTTGATTAAATCTTTTGTGAAAGAATTTGACCTTGTGAGTCTTGAGCCTTAATGTAAAGGATGGACCGCTATGTGCCATTCCTATTTTTTCTTGAGTGACTTGCTCATGTTTGTTTATACTCAAATGTTTAACTTGACTCTTTTGTTTTGCATCTTAGGTGAATATGCATGATTTGATATGACTGAGGCATTTCTTATTTTTAGCTACTTGGCCAAATTAGTCCACCTTGATATTAATCCATTGGTAGCCCCTTTGAGCTTTAAACCTCTTTTTCTTGTTTTAAGCCTATTGCATAACCTTGAAAAGAAAAAGACCATATTCTACCTTAGGAAGAAAGAAGGAGCTAATGGATTATGTTCAGGAATGATTGAGGAATAAAGTGTGTGGGTGAGTACCTCAGCCACAAATTAATAAAAATGGCAAAAGGAAAAATTGTTGATGAAAAAGTGTTGAAAGGAAAAAAATAATTGCTTTCTAAAAAAGATAGAGCAACAAAGCAATCAACGAAAAAGAGTTGTTTTTGAAATTATGCTCCATTATTCTTCCTACATTACTATTTCAAAAACCCAAAAATCCTAAATTTTTTCCTACCTTTGGCCCCATTATAACCTGTAAAAAATTCCTCATGATCTTTGAATGCATGTTTTCTGAAAGTTTGTGAATATTAGAGTCTTGTTAAGTATTACAAGTGTTTACTTGCATGAGTATTTTGAGTGAAAACACAAGCCAAAACACTTGAGCAAATTTTGGTGAGAAAATACACATCTAACTTGAGTGCTTTCTTTCATAATTGATTGTCTTGTGAATTCAAAAGATTAACTCCTGTGTGAAAAATAGAATCTTTCCATTTGTTTATGCATGGTAACTTAATTTCTAGAATATTGATTTGTCTAAAGTAAGGTTCATTCCTTTGATCTAGTGTTGATATGAAGTAAAACACCTCAGAACAAAGTTTTGAAATTGCTTAATTTTGCCCAGGAGTACAAAAGGATAAGTGTGTGGTTACGTGTCAAGTACATGCATGTGAGTGTATGTATGGTATGAAAAGAAGAGTTTTTTTTGGAAGGAATCAAAGCGAGGTCATTGGTGCTTAAGGGAAGACTCATAATTCAAACTCTAAGCAAAGGAAATTCCAGGTTAGGGGAGCTGATTAACGTCGTTTTAATTGGTTAATAATTAAATGTATGTTGTATCGTATGTTATTGCATGATCACTGTCTATTTTTGTTGAATTTCGCGTTTCTGGGAATTTTTCCAGAAACCGCCTGGCGGGTGATGAACTGCCGCCAAGCGACACATGCATTTTGCCTATTTTTCTGAGTTCCTAATAGGAATCGCCTGACAGTGAGCTTAGTGCCGCCAGGCGACGCAAGCCCCGCCACCTAGGTTTCTGGGTTGATCATGAACTGCCTGGCGGTGAAGAACACCCGCCAAGCGATGCTTTTTGTTTTGGTTCGATTTTCGGGTTTTGCATATTCTAGGTTGCTTTGGTTCGGTGGAAAAGGCATTTTAACAACATTTGGACGAAAAGGAAGGGATTAATTATGAAAAGTCATGGTAGTGCGAAGGAATCAAATGAGATTGGCTAAGAATGAATGTTAGGGTGGAAGAATTGGGGTTTTCGGAAATTGTATAACAAATTGCGTAATGAACTACAAACTTATTGGATGAATTGTGATCCTAAACCTTTGAGTGGTGAGTATTGAGTCGAAACTGAAGGAAATCATGATGGTTGGACTGGTTGAGGTTCGTAGGCGCAAGGGAAGGGTTGTTGGATTCCTGAAACTGTAGGAACCGTCTGGCAGCACCCAATTGGCCGCCAGGCGCCATACGAGAGACGTGCATGGTGTTCTGTTCACGAAAAACATTGTTTTTCGTACTTTTCGCGGTACAGGAACCGCCAGGCGCCTGTTTCACCGCCAGGCGCAACCTTCGTGATTTATGGGCGCTAGGCGCCACCATTTTTTTCTAGTTTGCGCAGTTTTCGTAAAACTGCAATTCTCAATTCGTTAACCGTCCGATTTAGGTGAAATTTTGGCAGGTGGTCCATAACATGAAGTTCTTCACTTTGAACGGTGGAGATTGGATTTGGAGGACAGTAGCTAGAGATATACGTTACTCCATATTGCTGATTTTTGAGTCTTTGAAATACATGACTAAGCTCTTGATAATTTCAAGTAACTTCTAATGAAGCATTATTGGGTTATGTGGTAAGTCTATATCAATTTGAATGTTCCTTTAGATTAGTCACATGTGGAGAATTGGTTATTGATGAAGGCTTGTGTGTCAATATTAATTTGCATTGGTGCCTAAGATCATGTGCTTAAATTGTTAGAATGATGTCGCTTATACTTGTTTGAGCATGCGTTATTCATAAGTTAGAATTGAATGCTAGCATGGGTTTAAAGGTGGAGAATATATATGAAATGTGAATGGATTTATTTTACTTTGTTTTGGGTGCTTAAAAACTAGTATTATGCAAGTACTGGTGTAGCGCCTAGCGGTGTTGTTTGACCGCCAAGCGATGGCTACAAAACCAGTAGAGAATTGAAGCGTGTTGTGCCTGGCGATAAGGGTTGTCCCGTCAGGCGATGCTTGTGGAAACAGTAGCATCAGAGGCACTTAGCGCCTGACAGCACGTGTCCCCCGCCAGACGTTCTGGAAACCTTTTGCGTCTGGCGACTCGTGTGGAATGCCAGGCGATTTTTGATGAAGCAGACATCGTGTTTTGCTTGCTTTGGATGTGCGTGGTCTACGTGGCTTTGGGCGATATCTCAAGGGTCAAATGTTGGAGTATTCATGGAGTTATGACTCAAGATGGAGGGTAATACGAGCATTCTTTTAGTTGTGGCTCGAAGTAGTGAATGTTCCTGTATGTGTCCTACGAGTGGTGGCTTGTAGGTTGGCAGCAATGATATATTGAGACTATCAATCAAAGATGTAAAACATGGATTACATGTTGGCGTCCATGTGAAATGAGATCAAAGGATGGAGTTCCTTGGATTGTGTGTGTTTTGTTATATAAATTGATGCATATGTTTTATTCTGTTAGCTCACCCTATCTGCTTGTGTTTGGCGATGATCGTGTACGCGGTACACGGGAGCAGTCGATGTTGCAGGTGGATCTAGTGAGGCATAGAGCCGGAGCGGGGCTAGTTGGGAGAGGACATTCTCAGAGTTTTATATTTTATGAGTTTTTAAAGAATTTGTAATATTTCATATTACTACCCGTAGACATTGTAATTGAGTTTTAAATTTTATGGATTTGAGTTAACTTCGGATGTAATAAAAGTTTTATACTGCCCATGTTTTGAAAAATGGAGCTTAATAAATGAGGATTTAATATTATTATCTTATTTTATTAAAAAAATTTGTAATATCCAGACGAGATGTTACATAGTTCTTTATAAAAAATTTGTTGTTTGATATTACTATTTTGTTTTTTTAATTTTCTAGATTTTTATGTATATGTATATTTTATTAATAATATCAAGAGAACCTTAGATTTTACATGATAAATATCTAGTTATCAAGCAAATCTGAGATTTGACATGATATTTAAGATGATTTTATAATTTTTTCATTTTTTGTTATTTCTAATTTTCTTTCAAAAAAAAAGAATTAAAAGCCTATAAAAGAGTGTTTTGATTATCAAGCAAGTCCGAGACTTGACATGACATTCACAACTTATATAAAAGAAAATATAATTTTTTATTTTATTTATTTATTTATTATTTTTTTTTTTAGAGAACTAAAGTCTACGAAAAACACCTTTTTAAGTACCAAGATAAAAAATAAAGGAAAAGAGAAAGGTTGAACACATCAATGATAAACCCAAAATCATCTAACATGAGGACCCCGAACACATTTAATCATACAACAATTCAAACGATCATATATGTGATGTTATAAGAGAATCATGAAAAGCATTACGTGCAAAGAAAATTTACCTTAAGGTGACCCCTTTTTGTGTGTGTGCTCTATAATAAAAAAGAGATAGGGTTTTTCGAATTTTTTTCTATCCCTTGTATTAGAGAAATTTTGTACTTATATAGGCCCCTTGGGGTACGATTGAGATTCTATTATTTAATTTTAAAAAAATATATGGGGAAGGAATTGGTCTTATTAAATCGTTGCATAATATCTACAGTATTGATTATAATTATTAATGAAATATTGCCTGTAATTACTAGAATCATATTTTCTGTCACATAAAGATCGTAATCATAACATATTATTCATATAATTGATTCTAATTATTATCAGGAATACTTTCTTCTAAATATTAAAATCGTACCATTCTCTAAAAGCATTATTATCAAAAATACTTTTTGCTTCTAATTAAAATAATATCTTCCCCGACTAACAACGGAAAGAGACACATAAGTGTAAATACAAGATATTTATTCAAATTATTATAAAAAAAATGGCTCCTAATATTATACCCTTTTCTAAAAACAGAAATTGTGAAACGTTCTCTTCTGTCATGTCATGTGGAGTGTAAATAGCAAATACTAGGGGTAAAAATATGTAAAATATTTGGGCTCATAAAAAGAGTGTGATAATAAATTAGATTTTCCTTCTCTTGGTTTTTTTCTTTTTTCTTTTTTTTTCTTTTTCCCGTGGTAGAATTAAAGTTAAAAAAAACCTACCATCAATCCAAAAATATTATTTTATTTTATTTTATTATTTATTATTATTATTATTATTATATTATATTATATTATATATTATTTATATTCTTATTATTATTATTTTTTTAACCAAACAAATGCATTTATCCGGACGAAATTGGGTGTTGACATTAAATTTTCATTCTCCTCTTCTAGTTGCTTTATTCTACTTTCAAGCCATTTAGTTTCTCCTCTATGTTTATTATTTGACTTTTGCAGTTTCGTGGCTTCCTTATGTAATTCATTAAAGGCATCAAGCAATTCATAGTAGTTATTTTCATCATGTTCATATTTGAAACTACTCACACTACTTTTAGAGGATCCTGTTCCAGCCATCAGACACATTGTTTTCCTCCTCAGTGCTCTCATCCAATTCACTGGATGTGCTGGAATCATTGTCTTCTACAGGCAATATAAGCTTTCTTTTTCTTCTTGTGCTTCTTTGCCTTGGTCTTCTCTTCCAGCTTCTGTTTCATCTTGAGTACAGGGCAATCTGGTTTGATGTGTCCTGTTTTGCCACACTCATAGCAGGTTGGAGTGCTAGAACGTTTTTGCTTTCTGGACAGTCTCTTATTGTCTGCATAGCTATTGTTAGTCTTATTTTTAAACTTCAAGAATTTATAGAACCTTCTTACCATTAAACTCAAGGCTTCACTGTCAGAATTTCCATCATTTGAGTCATCTGCAGATTATGTTTTCTTAAGCTTTGTTCTAGATTTCGCAACACTCTTCAAGGCTATAGTGTGCCTCTTTTCTCCATCCTCTTCTTCCTTGATTCTTTCAAGCTCTAGTTCATGTTCCCTCGGTTTTCCAAAGAGAGTGGCTATGTTCATACTGGTGAGATCTCTTGATTCAAAAATTGTTGTAACTTTAGGTTGCCATGTCCTATTTAAGCTCTTCAAAATTTTGATATTGAGTTCCTCTTTGTCAAAAGTCTTGCCAAGGGCTAGGAGGTGATTTACTATATGTGTAAATCTTTTATGCATATCACATATACTTTCTCCAGACTTCATCATGAACATCTCATACTCCTGAATGAGAGTGTTCTTCCTTGCCCTTTTGACTTCATTCATGCTCTCATGGGTCACTTCCAAGACATCTCACATTTCTTTGGTTGATTCACACACAGATACCTTGTAAAATTCATCAGTGTAGAAGATATAATATTTTTGGCTCTAACATCATAGTGTGCCCTCTTGTTCTCGTCAGGAGTCCACTGTGAGAATTCTTTGGGGACATTTTTGCCTTCCACAACTTTAATTGGTTGAAAAGGTCCATTTACCACAACATCCCATACCCCTTGTTCACTGATTCAAGAAAAATTTTCATTCTAATTTTCCAAAAAGGATAGTTTTCACCAGCAAACAAAGGAGGCCTATTGATGGATGCCCCTTCAGCAAAAGTTTGAGATGTATTAGACATATCAGGATCTTTCTAATCGATTAGCGTGCCCCTTCTTGAAGGTTCACTTGAATGATCTCTCAAGAAAGCACAAGAACTCTATAGATTTCAGAAAAGTAGAAAAACAGTCTCTCATTTTGCAATTCAGTTAGTTTTCTCTCTATATTTAAAAATGATTTCAAAACTGATTTTATACCAAAGTTATGCTGCAGTGACTAATAGATTAGGAATTTACCTAGTAGATTATCGTGAGTGTATTTTCACTGCATCAGTGCAATGTCCTTATCTAATATATTAGTTAAGTAGCTAATCTATTCACGAGTTCACATTCAAGAGTTTGACTGACACAATTTGATGCAAACTTGTTTTACATGTAATACTTGATCTATAACACCTAATGCAAAAGATAGAAAATCAGGACTAAGCCTAAACCAGTGATGCACATGATGCATAGCCTTGGACATCATCAAAACCATCTTCACTTGAGTTGAACAAGCTCCCCCTTTCAACACATGATTTCATTATTTATACACTAAATTACATGGAATTAATTTTCCAATTAGATAAATGTAACATTAAACTAATTAAGTATTATCTGGTATTTATCCATTTATATATCCAATGATCCTAAAGTTACGTAATTTTTATACATCATTAAAGTTTTATTGTCTAAAGTTTGATTGTTTTATATATAAATGTTTGCCAATAATAATTTCCTTATATTTTTTATTCTTAATCAATATATTTTTTATTTTTGGTTCACTTTTGTTTATTGATGTTCTCTCTTTAATTATGATTATAGAGGAAAAAGCTCAATTGTGAGATCTAGTTTTTACTATTCGTAATACACTGGTATGTATTAGTTCTTAATACAAAATATTATCGGTGTGGAATGAGTTTACACTTGAAATTAAATTGATTTGAACATTGAGTATGTATTTCAAATCCAGTTTAAAATTATTTTCTTTTGTGTATTGTTACTTTTGTTTTTTTTACTTTTACCACTTCGTCTTTCTTTTTGTTTTATTTTTCCTTATTATTGTTGTTTTTAATATCATTTAAAGTGGTTGAGAATGATGTACATGAATTGAGTCTTTTGTTTTGTTGGTGTTTCACCGTAAAGTACCGACCAAAAAAGAAGAATTGTGTTGTTGTTTTAATATCATTGTAACACTTGTAACACATAGCTCGAGGGTGAGCAGAGGTATCCACCACAAGTGCGAGCATCCGCTGAATCCGACCAGATTATATGTATCCAGATGAGTCAAGTCGAGTCTTAGTGTATTGATTGGGAGGTCATAACATGCTTAGATGATGTATGTATATTGGACTGTGAAAGTATATCTGATTGCATGATAAAATCTTTTTGGCTCTTACTTACCCTTTTGCTTGTTTAATTGCCTTGTATGTTGTTCTTCTACCGTTGCGATGATCATCAATTTATTGATGGGAGTAGATGCGAGAGGTACTCGAGGTCAACAAAGAAGGGATGGTTTCGCTGCACAGTCTACCTATGTTGGACTTCATATCTCTTTAGTCTTTTCTTCAGGGCAAAGGCTCGTGTATTGTATTGCACTAAGGCTTTATTTCAAATACTGACTATCTCTTACTCATTTTGGGTTGTAGGCATTGTAGTGAGCTTTAGTATTTCCTTTTAAGTACCTTGGATAACTGTAAGGAGTGACTTTATACTCCGCAACTTGGCTCTTTATATTATCCGGTGTAAGATTTCCTTTAATTATGTTATTATTTAAATGGGATGTTACAGCTGCAACTTGTAAAAACTTAAAAAGAAAAGGAAGTATTGTCCTGTATGTCTCCGAACTAGGTCAGTTTAGCATTACAAATCTCAGATTTTTTTTATTTAAGATGTTTTTTTTTTTTTTCGTAAAAGTATGATATGCTTAGCACCAGTATTGAGGAAGATATCTGAACTTGGTTTAGGTTTACTACTGTAGTCTCACCTATCACAAAGATAAATAAATAAATATATATATATATATATATATATATTTGATATGTTGCATATGATAGTTAGGGTTATAGTAGTCAACTTAGTTTAGATTTTTTCTACAAGTGCCAAGTATATCACAGTTTTATGAAAATAACAAAATTTATAATACTGAATTGAGCTAGTAAAAAAACACTTGTACTAGACCTTCATTTGAAAATTCTTCCATTTCTTTAATTTATTGCAAGTTGCAGCAAAATTCTCTTTTATGTGTTTGTATACAAGGATTAATTGTGAGAATCTATAAAATCATACTTTAGGAGTGATTGTGTTTAAAATAATGAGATCTTAGTGTTATTTTAATAAATAAACCAATTATATATAAATAGAAATTTCATAAAAGATTTCATTATTTAGAAAACAATATCTCTTTAAAACTCTGTTTCTCTAAATTTTCTCTAATTTCTTTCTAAAACTTCTCACTGTGCTCTCATCCTTTTGAAGATCAGAGGCTGCCAGAGTGATTACTGCGACGAAATCTTTGAGTCTGTCCGATCATGTTTCATCGATTTAGGTCAAAATATTTTGGTGTGGTACAAAAATCCATGGTTGAAAGTTATCCAAGTTGTAAAGAAGTAGTTATTAGCACAAGATTTTGAAAGCAAAAATAAAATGTCGGTTTTGTTGTATGACCACACTAGGACGAAGAAGAACTTATATGTATGGCAAACAACTGTTGGTACATAGGTTTAGTGTTGGGTTTCACTATAATTTTGTTTGCATTATATACTGTCCATTGCTTTTATCATTTGATGTCTTGCTTCTTTTTTCATTCCTCGATTTTGTATTTTTCTAAACATTTAGCTAGGTCTTGGTTTGATAAAGAAATAAATCTAATTTGGCATCTCTAAATTGTTTTTTCCAAGTTTCGCCACTGAAAAATAGTATTCATGAGGAAAAAGTAATTTGTAACCTATTTAGAGAGAAGAGGAACAACAAAGACAATGTTCTTCTTCAAGGTAACTTATCTATACTTTTACCTTATTAATAGTTTTGTCATAAATATATTTTCTCTTTATTTCTTTCCTTTTTTTTCTTAGAGAGAATTGGAGGAAGTAGTGGCAAGGGAAAAGAAAGTTTGATAGAAAAATAATATTGTTGGTTTTTCACTCTGAAGTACCGACCTATAAGAATCCAATCTGTAAGAATTTAAAGTAAATAATTGTTTAATTAAATTCTGGCATGTCTTTCAGTTAGGTCAGTTTAGTAATATTAATTAAATTGCATATGAAAGATATAATTAGAGCGGTAAATTTAGTTTCGATTTTTTTTCTCAATAATCGTGCTAAGCATATCACATTCATCTAAAATAAAAATAGAACCCAAATTTATAATGTTGAACTCAAGACGTACTTATGCGAGAATTTAATCTGATAATCCTTCTCTTTTTTTTAATTTATTGCATGTTACAACAAAATTCTCCTTTTTTTTTTATTTTGTATATAAGAGACTTTTGTGATCACGATATATTATTTTTTTTTTGTATTTTATTATAATGGAATAGGAAATGTAATGAGTTTTTAATTTAGTTACTATTTATAGTTGTATTTTATTTTACTTAACTAGTTAGATGTTCATTAAAAAGTCATGTATATATTTTGAATATTTCTAGTATTTACAATTTAAGAATTTTATATCTTTTGTCTTAACCAAATGTTAGCGATGTAGATTTTTAGATTTTTATTTAGTACGACCTAGTGTTGCTATTTTCCATAACCTTATAATCCATTATTAAAAATATATGTAAAATTATTTAAAGAATTTGTTCGTAGTAAATATATGTAACCAACCTCCCAGCCTTCCATGAAGTCCTAGTTTTCCTCTGCATCAAACACGTGTCAGTTCCACATGTCAGACCTGAGGAACGGTTTCTGGTTGGTTGTGTTGGCCTGAGAGAGTTCATTGATTATTGAATCACTCAAAATTAAAGTATAAAATTAGTTCTGAATGTCATCAATCAAAATAATGTGATAAGGTTGAAAAATAAATACACTGCACACAACCATTCAAATACATCTCTACACTTCTAGCCAACAAAAATCCCATATATTTAATCTTCAATAACAAAGATCAAGTATATAAAGTAGTGTGAGAATTGAGGTATGCATACCCCGAGCAAAATGTAGTTCCTCGATTCAGACAACCTTTAGCCGATATTTCAGTAACAGTCAAGGTTTCCTCCATCCTAGCTCCGGATGCAATCACAACACAAAAAAAATTTCAGCTCTAGGTGTAGAGTATGAGCGACACACATTGCATTTCTAACCATAAACCCATAATTAGTCGTCATTAGGGTTTTAATGGCAAAATTTCTCACCGTAACCCATGCTTAATCGTGATTAGATTATTAGTTGCAAAATGAGAGAAATCAATAGAATTAAAAATTACAAACCATGAAACTAAATCAAAGAGTTCAGTAGAATAGAAAATTACCACTTTTTTTACGAAGACATCATCAAATAGGTCATGTTGCACTTTTGAGAGAGATGTGAAATCTCACATACTTTGAATTTCGAAAAACTTACCAGAATTGCACACCTCTCTCTAAACGCTTTAAGAAATTTCACAAGCTTTTTGGAAATTTTGTACAACAAATTGAATAAACAAATGATTGGCCATTGCTAATTAGCATACAAGAACTAGAAATCACGCAAAAGAGATGGTGCTCAAAATGAAAAAAAAATTCAAATGACATCTTAATAAAAAGTTAAAAATATTAAAATAATAAAAATCTGTTGCAGTTAGAATAAAATAACAAAATTAACATTTTTTTTAGTGGTTTAATATAACCGTAACAAAATACCCGCTAATAAAAATTATTATTTTTGTAGTGGAAGAATCGTGTTAAGGATAGGGAATGAACGAAAGAAATGGGAGATGGGAAAGATATTGTCTCGGTTTCAAGGTTAACAAATATAATATCTTTTTTAAAATTAAAAAGTAAGAAATATATATAGATATATATATATATATATATATATATATATATATATATATAATTTATACCAATTTTAGCTATAATCAGTATAAAAATTCTTTTTCAATATTACAAAAATGTCACTGTATTAATTTTTATACCGGTTGAAAATATAATTGGCATAAAAGATCTCACGTTATTTATAAAATTGTTGTCTGCCTCTTATTTTATACCTTGTGGATTTGAACAGGTATAATAATGTAGGTATAAAAAACTTATTTTGCACTAGTGTTTATTAGGTCAATGTGCATGGATTATTTATACATTTTGAGTTTGAATATCTAAATTAATATTATTTGCTTATTTCTTATTTCTTTTATATTTTAATACAAATTTTATTTTATTGTTAGAATGTTTTATAAATAATATATATATATATATATATATATATATATATAAAATTTCATAATTAATCATTTTTCTTTACCGTTCTACGTATCATCAAATATCATTAAAAGAAAAAATAAATAAATACACTAATATTCATTCATAGATAAAAAACCTAAAATTAAAATATTTAATTTAGAAGGCACTGTTGAAAAAAAAAAGTCAATGAAACTGAATATGTAAATGATATACATATTAAAAACATAAAAGATGCAAATTTGAATGGATTTAGATTAGCTTAGATTCACTTGTTTTTTTAAACAATTGTAAAAAAGTCGTGAGGTCATTGTGCATGTATTTTGTATGGAAGCATGTGTGACTTATGGGTGGGACTGTTATATGTACATCATAATATAGCAGCTTCACATTTCATTCAGTTTGAACTCCAAGGTATGAATAAAAATTGCAACAAATTGTGGCACTGTATATGGGTGGCCATTATATGGTGCATTTGAAATCAAAGAAACAAAGGGTTGATGCTGATGAAGTGTTCACTCTAGCCCAACTTAAATCATGGTCTTGAATAGTGTACAAAAATCCTAAAGCATTATTTTCATACTCTGATTGGTGTTTGTGCCCAACCATGTGTTTACAATCTTTGTGCTTTTAGCAGATATTAGGCTCTTCTGTTTAGGTTGGTGGTGGACTCATTTTTTATCCCTGTATTAGTAGACTGTTATATTATCTGATGGGGTGGGGACGTGAAGGTAATGTTAATACCCGCATGTTAACGGGGCGGGTAAAGGTATCATAGTATCCGTACTCGTGGATACCCGTATCCGCTAAACTTTAATTCACAAAACTACCCTTTTGTATTAGTAGACTGTTATATTATCTGATGGGGTGGGGACGTGAAGGTAATGTTAATACCCGCATGTTAACGGGGCGGGTAAAGGTATCATAGTATCCGTACTCGTGGATACCCGTATCCGCTAAACTTTAATTCACAAAACTACCCTTATATATATATATATATATATATATATATATATTAGTAAAAAATATTCTTACCTAATTTTTTCTCAAGAATCAATCGGAGAAGGTGGACTTGTTGATTAAAGCACTAATTAAAGAATTTCCATTGTATTGAACGTTTCTTTATATTTATATTTTTATGATTATTTGGACTTGTATGAACTTGAGTTTGTTTCAACTTTATTTAAAATTTATGACAATGATGTATTTTATTTTATTTTATTTGAATTTATGATTAAATATTTATTTTTTAAATAATTTTGTAAATACCCGCGGGTATCCATATCTGTGGATACCCGCGGATATGAAAAAAATAGACGGGTACTCGCATAACGGATACCCGACGGATATGGATACGGGTACGGGGCGAATATTTATTCAGCGGGTAGGGTATGGGGAAGCTACTACCCGTAGCCTACCCGCCCCGTTGACATCCGTAGCAGGATCCATATTGGCATTAAGAGTGGTAGATCAAGTTCATGTTCTAGTCTCCTTTCTTATTATAACTTTTTCTTGTAATTTGGTGGGCAACAGTTATGGGAGAGAAAGATGTATGGTTTAGATTTATTCTTGTTGTTTTTTTTTCTTTTTTCTTCCTTCTTTGTTTTTTTTTTTTGTATTTGGGTTGGGGTAACCCTATTGCCCTTATTAATATATTTGTTATTGTTGATAAAAAAATGTTTGATTTAGGGTAAAGTTATCATGATGGCAAGAGGAATTTCCACAATAATTTATGCTAGAAAGTTAGACAGATGTTTATATATTGTCATGCAAAATAAATTTAAAGACAAATTTCTTTCCCATATAAATTTTCTCCTCTTACATAAATTCAAGCTACCACATTGTAAAAGCATTGACTATTTTATACAAAAAGTAATGAGAATATTACTTGTAATTATATTCATTATTGACCATTGCCCACATACTTATAGTTCTCTTCAATATTATATTTAGGGGTATGTAGGAAAGGATCGAGATCATAACACATATTGTGATACACATCATCTCAGTCCACATTATTATGATAATAAGAAGGAAGGTTAATATAGATATTACTACACCCTAAACATCCCCATACTAGGTTTATCCTACCTTGTTTACAGGTCCGTTAATTCAACTACTATTGTCAATTGTTGGTAATCATGCAATAAGAAAATAATTTTTTCAAGCAAAATAGTCACAAAAATTTTTACTACATTCATTTTTTTTATTTCTTGCAAAAACTTCAAACTTTCATACAATTTATTTTTTGTGAACAAAACTACAAACATTTATCGTGTATTTTTTTTCTTGGACAAAAGTCATACTTCTCATGCAATTTTTTTGGACAAAATTGCAACCCTTTTAATGCCACACAACTATTCAAGTCTCTCATAAGTTCAAATGATATATTATGTTGTGGTGATAACTAAAAAAAACCTACTTATTTCTA
This sequence comes from Vigna unguiculata, assembly GCF_004118075.2. Classification (NCBI taxonomy): domain Eukaryota; kingdom Viridiplantae; phylum Streptophyta; class Magnoliopsida; order Fabales; family Fabaceae; genus Vigna; species Vigna unguiculata. The sequence continues at coordinate 951,001 of NW_021010971.1, forward strand.
TAGTACTTTTCTGCTACTTTACTCATCATATTATCTGATGTGGAACTTAACTTTAATGAGTACTGATGAGTTCAAATTTTTGCCCTCATTTAATATTTAAATTTGGGGATTTAATTGATTTTTCTGTGCTTAAAGATTGATTTAATTAGGATTTGTGATTATTGGATTTATTGAGTAAGTTTGGTAAAAGTGGCGTAAAAATTGATTTTAGTTGCATAAAATATTATTGGATATTCTAACGTTTGTTAATGCAGCTGGAATTTATTTTTGGTCAATTAATAGTGTGATTTTAAAATATTCAAAGTTACAAAATAAGTCCAAAATCAAGAAATTCTGAAAAAGAATAAATCAGGAGCTAAATGCACCCCCAGTTTTTACTTGCACACCCCTTCTAAAGTAGACCACCTAACAATAGCCTGTTCTGCACCCCAGTTTTCACTAAGTTGCACCCCTCCTACCACTTAAACTCCACTAAACCAGATCATGCCATGTGGCAATCCCCACCTCTTAGAATTAGCCAACCAGAACAAGCCACGTGTCATAATCCTACCCTCACCAAATTAACCAATCAGATTATGCCACGTCATCACCTTTATCTCCCAAAACCCTAACCCTAATTTTCTCCTTTCCTTCCACCCTCCACGGCAACCGCCGCCGCCTCGCCGGAATCTGCACCGTGACAGCGCCACCATCTTCCTTCACTTCGCCGGAGCAGAACGCAACAACATCAGAAGCTCCGCGCAGCCACCACCGCGAACCATCCAGCGGTGCCACTCGCGGTCATCTTCTCCGCAGAGAGCCACCACGAACCTGCAACCACAAATCGCGTGCTCCGTTTCCGCAGCCACCGCGAGCCACCGCGAGCACACCACCATCTTCTCCATTCTCGCATCCAATAACTCCCGCAGCGCCACCATCATCGCGACACCATCTTCTCACCTCTGCAACGCGCGAGACGAGCACACCACCACGACCACCACGCCGCTGCAACAGAACTGCCACACCTCCGCTCGCCGGACCACCGCGCAGTTCACCATCTGTTCTGCAGCCACCGCGAGCTCGCCGGAGCAGCCACACGTCGGAGCAGCCGCCGTCACGAGGGAGGGAGAAGAGTGTGAGAGTGAAACCCTAATTCTGGAGAGAGAATCTGCACTGCCACGTGTCAGCGTCTGATAGGACAGTCAAACTGGTCAACTGGTCAACTCTGGTCAACTAGTCAAAGTCAGCAGTCAATTCTGGTCAAATTCTGGTCAATTTGGTAAAAATGCTTAAATAAGAGGGGCAGAATTGGAAATTGGACAGAAATTAAGTTGCTAATTAATTAAATAAAATAAAAGATTTTAGCAACTGACAGATAAAGCCCAAAGTCCAGTGGAAGCCTATATAAAGAGACTTAAGGGAGTAGAAGCGGGACACAATTCACGACTGAAATTTAGAGCTTACAGCTTAGACACTTAGAACTCTCTGGTTTTGGCAGATACCGTCTCCACCACATCTCTCATTCTTTCTTTTATTTTCTTTCCTTCATATCATCATGTATTCCATCAAAGCCATGGAGGGCTAAGCTTTTAAGGGTTGATTCCACTGTAATTTCTTAAATGGATTCTGATGTTAGATGAATTTATATGTTTTGTTATTTTGATTATTGTTGTGGTTTTTGTTTATCTATGTCTTTTGCTTCTTAATCGAATAGAAAATAATGATTTTAAAACTACATGCATGCTAATCATATGAGTTAAAAGGTTTTTAAATTAAATTGAGACTTTACTTTGATTTTGTTTAGAATCTTTCATTTGATTAAGTAAGTTTTTGCCAATAATTGAGACTTTAATTTGATTAGAGGTAATTACTTTAACTAAAATTAGTCAAGACTTTACTTTGATTAATTATGTTTTCTATTTGGTAAAGAAACAAAGGAATAAACATGATTAGGCATAGTAAAATTAATTGAGACTGTACTTTGATTGAATTTACTATGGATAATCTAAAAGTTCTCACTTTTAATTGAGACTGTACTTTGGTTAAAAGTGAGAACGCCAACAAATTAATTGAGTCTTTACATTGATTGATTTGTAAATCAACAACAATAATTAATTTAACAATAATCTCTAGATAACCAATGAAGAATCTTATTTAGAAAAAGCAGTGGAATTGACCTATTTACTATTATTGTGTTTACAATCTTCCGTGTCATTTTCTTTGCATATCAAAACCCCCTATTTTTATAATTGCTAGTTTTAATTGCATTTTTGAGAATCAAATATTTGAAATCAATTCCGTATTCGTTGTGAGACGACTCAGGGTTATCTTAACCCTAACTATTTTCTTCACTACAAACTGGCAATACTGAAGTTGCTAAAGTAGTGGTAATTTGATCGCCTAACGACAACGATATCAAATTTGGCGCCGTTGCCGGGGAGTACGGTTAGTATTTCTTTTATTTTGATTCTGTTTTTATTTATTTATTTTATTTATTTTATTTATTTTACGCATATACGTTTGATATAGTTTGTTATTTTGTAGTATCTAGTTTTCTGTTAATATATTCCAAGCAAAGTTCTATTTTTGTTTTGATTAAGAATTTCTTTTAAGAAATTTTTGAGACTAGTTTGGAAAACTCTGTCTAGGAAAGACTTGGTATTTAAGTTGTCCACTGTGACGCACCTCTCTTTCCTGGGAGTAGACCCAACGACATCTTAACTCATTTCTTTCTTGAAATCTTTCTCCAAAACAAGAATAGGACGAAAAAAAAACACATAGGGAAACACTTTCAGGTGGACTTGCATAGTGCATGACTCGGGCCAATCCGGGTCAATTTTATCAACTTGATTCAGAACTTGAAAGGAACTTGCGTAAATCACGTAGGAGACTTGAACTCAGGTGTTCTACTGAAGGAGCACCATCATCATCTGAACCTACCACTGAAAGTGTGCCACTAGAATCACCTCCGGTGATTAACATATCTTTTGATCCATCACCTGAACCAGAAATTCAAGAAGATAGAATGGAAGAAAGAACAATCAGAGAGTTGGCTTCACCGGATGCAGCAATTACACAAAACATGTGCATCCAATATCCAGATGGAGAATGTGAGCTTAAGTCTGGGTTAATCCATCTTTTACCCAAATTCCATGGATTAGCAGGAGAAGACCCGTACCATCATTTGAAGGAATTTCATGTTGTTTGTTCATCCATGAGACCTACAACAGTGACAGAGGAACATATCAAGCTTAAGGCTTTTCCATTCTCATTGCAAGATGCCGCTAAGAATTGGTTATATTGCCTTCCGCCAGGATCCATCAATACCTGGGAGACTCTGAAAAGATTATTTCTGGAAAAGTTTTTTCCAGCATCTAGAGTTGCTGCTATTCGCAAAGATATTTATGGGATAAGGCAACAAGAAAGAGAAAGTCTTCACGAGTATTGGGAAAGATTCAAAAAGTTGTGTGCTTCCTGTCCTCATCACCAGATAAACGAGCATCTCCTCATTCAATACTTTTATGAGGGATTGAGTATCATGGATAGACAAATGATAGATGCTGCAAGTGGAGGGTCATTGATGGACAAAACGCCAACAAATGCAAGACAATTGATTGAAACTATGGCATCAAACCATCAACAATTTTCCACAAGGAGTAATTCTATAACTCTATTGAAGGGAACCCATGGAGTAGAAGCTTCATATGTTGCAGATCACAAGAAATTAGAAGGGAAGTTGGATGACTTAGCAGCCATGGTAAGGACCTTGACAGACTTACAGAAAAAGCCTATCCCTTCTACTTTATGTGGAATTTGTGCTTCTACTAATCATCCTACAGAGGCTTGTTCTATGTTAAAAGAGACAGGGACGTTAGATAATGAACAACCTCAGGCATATGCTGCAAACATCTATGGGAATAATAGACCACCTCGGCAGCAATACAACTATGATTTGTCCTCCAACAAGTACAACCCAGATTGGAAGGAATATCCCAGCCAGAAATGGGGAAATCAACAGCCTCAACACCAACAAGTCTATGTTCCACCTCAACAAAGGCAACAACCACAACCAGCGGCAACCTCTGGTGATTCAAACATGGAGGCAATGATGAAAATGATGGCTGACATGATGAAGGGACAAATCAATGAGTTGAAACAGACGATGGAAGCAACCAATCAAAATTTGCAGAACCAGATTGGACAAATGGCAAATGAGTTAAATCAGATAAAGTCTCAACAAGGCTCGAGCAATTTGCCTGCACAAACTGTAATCAACCCGAGAAATGTAAGTGCTATTACTTTAAGATCGGGTAAGCAAATACAAGGTCTTGGGGATGCCCAAGAAGATGAAGATAAGGACAATGAAGTTGTACCTAATGATGAAAGAGGAAGATCAGATGAAGCAACACAAGCAACATCTGAGATGCCTGCACCCAGTGATAACTCCAGGTTGGTATCCCCTAATACTTCCTCTGAAAATCCTTCTCCTTATTCTCCTCCTCCTCCCTATCCAAACCGTTTAAAACCAAAAACTAAAAAGATGGAGGAGTTAGACAAAGAAATCCTGAATACTTTCAAGAAAGTGGAGATAAACATCCCTTTGTTGGATGTTGTGAGACAAATTCCTAAATACGCCAAGTTTCTCAAAGAATTATGTACACATAAAAGGCGTATTATGGACAAAGAGGTAGTGAACATGGGAAGAAACGTCTCTAGCTTAATTAAGAAGCCTGCAGTCAGAATGCCGCAAAAGTGTAAGGATCCAGGTATGTTTTCTGTTCCCTGCATTATAGGAAGTACTAAGTTTGACAATGCTATGTTAGATTTAGGAGCTTCTATTAATGTAATGCCTTTATCTGTTTTTACTTCACTTCATCTTGGACCTCTTAAGTCTACTGGTGTGGTCATTCAGTTGGCCAACCGTAGCACAGTTAACCCTGCAGGTGTGCTAGAAGATGTGCTTGTCCGTGTGGACAAGTTAATTTTTCCTGCAGATTTCTATATCTTGGATATGAAGGATGATGAAGGAATGAGTTCAACCACAATCATCTTGGGAAGACCATTCATGATGACAGCACGTACCAAGATAGACGTGCATGCAGGATCCTTGACTATGGAGATAGGAGATGAGAAGGTGCAGTTCAACGTGCTAGAAGCCATGAAGCACCCAATTGAAGACCATTCTTTGTTTTGCATTGATTTATTGAGTAATGTAGTGAACAATTATGCTTTTGGACTTTTGGACACTTTATCTGGTTTTTCTTCTTCTTTGGATTTTTCTCTTTCGAATATTTCGGGTTCAATTTTAGACGAAAGAGAAAATTTTAAAACAGGTGATGTTGAGGACGCGGTGTCACTATTTGATACCTCTGTAGCGTCCAAGTGTGATGCTGAGGTGGCTGAAATTACCTTAGGCAATAAAATGTTGCCATCTGTGGAACAACCACCCACTTTGGAGTTGAAACCTTTACCATCTCATTTGAAATATGTTTATCTTGAAAGGGATGGGAAACTCCCTGTTATTATATCTGCCTTGCTTACTGACGAGCAGGAACAAAAGCTATTGCAGGTTATCAAAGATCACAAGCGAGCAATAGGCTGGACTTTGGCAGATATTCCTGGTATTAGTCCTTCTTTCTGCATGCACAGAATACTCTTGGAGGAGGATGCTAAGCCAGTGAGGCAACCTCAGAGGAGACTGAATCCTCAGCTGATGGAGGTTGTGAAGAAAGAAGTCACCAAGTTGCTTCAAGCAGGTATTATATATCCTATTTCTGACAGCACTTGGGTGAGTCCTGTACATGTGGTCCCCAAGAAATCTGGGATCACCGTGGTCAAGAATGAGAAGAACGAGTTGATTCCTACTCGTATTCAGAATAGCTGGAGGGTCTGCATTGATTATAGAAGACTAAACCAGGCCACCAGGAAGGACCACTTTCCTTTACCATTCATGGACCAGATGTTAGATCGATTGGCAGGTAAGTCTCATTACTGTTTTCTTGATGGATTCTCTGGGTATTTTCAGATTTGTATTGCCCCAGAGGATCAACATAAAACTACTTTTACTTGTCCATTCGGTACATATGCTTATAGGAAAATGCCATTTGGCCTTTGCAATGCTCCTGGAACATTTCAGCGATGTATGATGAGTATTTTTACAGATTTGTTGGAGCATTGTATTGAGGTTTTTATGGATGATTTTAGTGTATATGGTTCATCTTTTGATCATTGCTTGTCTAATCTTGCTAGAGTCTTGGAGAGATGTGAAGAAACTAACCTTGTTCTAAATTTTGAAAAATGTCATTTTATGGTGGAACAAGGTATAGTTTTAGGTCACGTTGTTTCCAAGAATGGTATATCTGTAGATCCTGCTAAAATTGATATTATTTCACAATTGACTTACCCCTCTTCTGTGAAAGAGGTTCGATCTTTTCTTGGACATGCAGGATTTTACAGAAGGTTTATCAAGGACTTCAACAAGATGGCTAACCCTCTCTCCAATTTGTTGCAAAAGGATGTAGTGTTTGACTTTGGAGAGAGGTGCAAAGATGCGTTTGATACATTGAAAAAGGCGCTTACCACCACTCCTATCATCCAGCCACCTGACTGGACATTACCATTCGAGTTGATGTGTGATGCATCAAACTTTGCAGTAGGAGCGGTGCTTGCACAAAAAGATGGGAAGCTATCACATGTGATATATTATGCTTCCAGAACATTGGATACAGCGCAGGCCAACTACACCACGACTGAGAAGGAATTATTGGCCGTTGTGTTTGCCTTGGACAAATTCAGACCGTATATACTTGGTTCCAAGGTAATTGTTTATACTGATCATGCAGCATTAAAATTCCTTCTGAAGAAAGCAGATTCGAAACCAAGGTTAATCAGATGGATGCTACTGCTCCAAGAGTTTGACATTGAGATTCTAGACAGAAGTGGAGCACATAACTTGGTAGCTGATCATCTTAGCAGGATTGAAAATGGAGAAGATAACATTCCCATAAAGGATGACTTTCCTGATGAAGTCCTCCTAGCATTGACTGCTGTGAAAGGTATGTTTCCTGAACCTTGGTTTGCTGACATTGTTAATTATTTGGTTGTTTCTGCTATTCCTCCTTCCTTCTCCAAATATGAAAGAATCAAGCTAAAAAGTGAGGCAAAGTACTATATCTGGGAAGACCCAATTTTATGGCGCATTGGTAGTGACCAAGTCATAAGGAGGTGTGTTCCAGATATCGAGATACCTCATGTGCTTGAGTTCTGTCATTCGTCTCCTTTTGGTGGACATTATGGCACATAAAGAACAGGTAGGAAGGTGTTGGATTGTGGATTATATTGGCCTACCATTTTTAAAGATGCACAGAGGGTATATGAAAATTGTGAGCAGTGCCAAAGGGTAGCCAGATCCATTACAAGAAGGGATGAAATGCCTCAACAACCCATGCTATATTGTGAGGTATTTGATATTTGGGGTATTGATTTTATGGGTCCTTTTCCTCCTTCTTTTGGGTTTTCTTATATTTTGCTTGCTGTAGACTATGTCTCCAAATGGGTGGAAGCCATAGCTACAAGGACTAATGATTCTCGAGTTGTTATGAGTTTTGTCAGGTCTAACATTTTCTGCAGATTTGGGATACCACGAGCCATCATCAGTGACCAGGGGACTCATTTCTGTAATAGGCTACTTGAGAACATGTTGAAGAAGTATAGGGTGACACATCGCATTGCTACACCATATCACCCCCAAACCAATGGACAAGCAGAGATCTCTAACAAAGAGATTAAAAAGATACTAGAGAAAGTAGTGAAGCCTAGTCGAAAGGATTGGGCCACAAGATTGGATGAAGCACTTTGGGCACACAGGACAGCCTACAAAACACCTATAGGTATGTCACCTTTCAGGGTGGTTTTTGGAAAGGCTTGTCATCTACCTGTGGAGATTGAACATCGGGCCTATTGGGCCGTGAAAGCATGCAACTTGGATTTGGAAGAAGCAGGAAATGAGCGAAAGCTTCAGTTGCAAGAACTAGAGGAGATTAGGCTAGCAGCCTATGAAAATTCAAAGTTCTACAAAGAGAAAACCAAGAAGTTCCATGACCAAAAGCTTGTGGCTAGAAAGGATTTCAAGGTAGGCCAGAAGGTGTTACTATACAAATCCAAGCTTGCTCACATGAGTGGTAAGTTGCGTTCTACTTGGAAAGGACCATACATTGTTACAGAAGTCTTCCCTTATGGAGCAGTGGAGATCAAGGAAGAATCTTCAGCAAGAACTTTTAAAGTTAATGGGCATCGTCTTCGGATATTCAATGAAAATCAAGATATGCTGAATAAGACGATGGATGGGATGAACTTGACTTCTCCCTCATACCTTCCACCTTGAGGAGGTAAGTACACTTCATACTTTTTCTTTGCATTTTATACATATTGAATACATTGAGGACAATGCATGGATAAAGTGTGGGGGTGTGGGGAGATTTCCCCCCTTTTTTATTTTTGTTTTCTATTTGTTTTGTTTTTCCTTTTCTAATTTTGTTTTCTGTTTGTTTTTATTAAAAAAAAAAGTTTCTATTTTGAATAAAACATATTGACATTGGATTTTTGGATTTGATTTACTAATTGGAACGATCATAATTCTGGAAAAATAAAAGTCATGTGCTATGAATGGATTGTTTCTGTGATTTACTTGATTGAGTTGATTTGAGAGTTTCTGGAATAAATCTTTTATGAAAGAGTTTTTGACCTTGTGAGTTTTGAGCTTTATTGTAAGGATGAACTACCATGTGTCATTCCTATTTTTCTTGTGTGATTTGCTCATGTCTTGTTGGTACTCAAATGTTTAGCTTGATTCTGTTGTTTTGCATCTTAGGTGAACATGCATGATTTGATATGACTGAGGCATTTCTTGTTTTAGCTACTTGGCCAAATAAGCTAACCATGACATTGATCCATTGGTAGCCCCTTGAGCTTAAACCTCTTTTTCTTGTTTTGAGCATATTGTTAAACCTTAAAAAGAAAAAGACCATGTTTGTCCTTAGGGAGAAAGAAGGAGCTAGTGGATTATGTTGAGATTGGTTGAGGAATAAAGTGTGGGGGTGTGTATTTCCCCCACAAAGTTGTAAAAATGGCAAAAGGAAAATAATTGTTGATGACAGAGTGTTGAAATGAAAAATGATTGCTGTCTGAAAAAGAGCAACAAAGGATAAAAGAGAAAAAAAGAAGAAGAAGTAAAGATTGTTTTTGAAACTGTGCTCCATAACTCTTTCTTCCTTACTATTTCAAAAACACACAAATCCTAAAGTTTTTCCTACCTTTGCCTTGGCCTCATTATAACCTGTGGAAAGTCCTCATGATTTTTGAATGCATGTTTTCTGAAAGCTGTGAATATTAGAGTCTTGCTAAGCATTGAGAGTGTTTACTTGCATGGGTATTTTGAGTGAAAACACAAGCCAAAACACTTGAGCGAATCTTGGTGAGAAAATATATATTTAACTTGAGTGTTTCTCTTTCATATTTGATTATCTTGTAAACTCAAAAGATTAACTCATGTGTAAAAAACAGAATTTTATCCATTTGTTTGTGCATGACAACATGATTTCTAGAAGATTGATCTGTTTCCATTGGTATTCATTTCTTTAATCCACTGAAAATATGGAATAAAAGACCTCAGAATAAAGTTTTGAAATTGTTCAATTTTGCCCAGGAGTGCAAAAGGATAAGTGTGGGTGGGTGATGAGTTCAAATTTTTGCCCTCATTTAATACTTAAATTTGGGGATTTAATTGATTTTTCTGTGCTTAAAGATTGATTTAATTAGGATTTGTGATTATTGGATTTATTGAGTAAGTTTGGTAAAAGTGGCGTAAAAATTGATTTTAGTTGCATAAAATATTATTGGATATTCTAACGTTTGTTAATGCAGCTGGAATTTATTTTTGGTCAATTAATAGTGTGATTTTAAAATATTCAAAGTTACAAAATAAGTCCAAAATCAAGAAATTTTGAAAAAGAATAAATCAGGAGCTAAATGCACCCCCAGTTTTTACTTGCACATCCCTTCTAAAGTAGACCACCTAACAAAAGCCTGTTCTGCACCCCAGTTTTCACTAAGTTGCACCCCTCCTACCACTTAAACTCCACTAAACCAGATCATGCCATGTGGCAATCTCCACCTCTTAGAATTAGCCAACCAGAACAAGCCACGTGTCATAATCCTACCCTCACCAAATTAACCAATCAGATTATGCCACGTCATCACCTTTATCTCCCAAAACCCTAACCCTAATTTTCTCCTTTCCTTCCACCCTCCACGGCAGCCGCCGCCGCCTCGCCGGAATCTGCACCGTGACAGCGCCACCATCTTCCTTCACTTCGCCGGAGCAGAACGCAACAGCAGCAGAAGCTCCGCGCAGCCACCACCGCGAACCATCCAGCGGTGCAACTCGCGGTCATCTTCTCCGCAGAGAGCCACCACGAACCTGCAACCACAAATCGCGTGCTCCGTTTCCGCAGCCACCGCGAGCCACCGCGAGCACACCACCATCTTCTCCATTCTCGCGTCCAATAACTCCCGCAGCGCCACCATTATCGCGGCACCATCTTCTCACCTTTGCAACGCGCGAGACGAGCACACCACCACGACCACCACGCCGCTGCAACAGAACTGCCACACCTCCGCTCGCCGGACCACCGCGCAGTTCACCACCTGTTCTGCAGCCACCGCGAGCTCGCCGGAGCAGCCACACGTCGGAGCAGCCGCCGTCACGAGAGAGGGAGAAGAGTGTGAGAGTGAAACCCTAATTCTGGAGAGAGAATCTGCACTGCCACGTGTCAGCGTCTAGTCAACTAGTCAAAGTCAGCAGTCAATTCTGGTCAAATTCTGGTCAATTTGGTAAAAATGCTTAAATAAGAGGGGCAGAATTGGAAATTGGACAGAAATTAAGTTGCTAATTAATTAAATAAAAATAAAATATTTTAGCAACTGACAGATAAAGCCCAAAGTTCAGTGGAAGCCTATATAAAGAGACTTAAGGGAGTAGAAGCGGGACACAATTCACGACTGAAATTTAGAGCTTACAGCTTAGACACTTAGAACTCTCTGGTTTTGGCAGATACCGTCTCCACCACATCTCTCATTCTTTCTTTTATTTTCTTTCCTTCATATCATCATGTATTTCATCAAAGCCATGGAGGGCTAAGCTTTTAAGGGTTGATTCCACTGTAATTTCTTAAATGGATTCTGAGGTTAGATGAATTTATATGTTTTTTTATTTTGATTATTGTTGTGGTTTTTGTTTATCTATGTCTTTTGCTTCTTAATCGAATAGAAAATAATGATTTTAAAACTACATGCATGTTAATCATATGAGTTAAAAGGTTTTTAAATTAAATTGAGACTTTACTTTGATTCTGTTTAGAAACTTTCATTTGATTAAGTAAGTTTTTGCCAATAATTGAGACTTTAATTTGATTAGAGGTAATTACTTTAACTAAAATTAGTCAAGACTTTACTTTGATTAATTAAGTTTTCTATTTGGTAAAGAAACAAAGGAATAAACATGATTAGGCATAGTAAAATTAATTGAGACTGTACTTTGATTGAATTTACTATGGATAATCTAAAAGTTCTCACTTTTAATTGAGACTGTACTTTGGTTAAAAGTGAGAACGCCAACAAATTAATTGAGTCTGTACATTAATTGATTTGTAAATCAACAACAATAATTAATTTAACAATAATCTCTAGATAACCAATGAAGAATCTTATTTAGAAAAAGCAGTGGAATTGACCTATTTACTATTATTGTGTTTACAATCTTCCGTGTCATTTTCTTTGCATATCAAAACCCCCTATTTTTATAATTGCTAGTTTTAATTGCATTTTTGAGAATCAAATATTTGAGATCAATTCCGTATTCGTTGTGAGACGACTCAGGGTTATCTTAACCCTAACTATTTTCTTCACTACAAACTGGCAATACTGAAGTTGCTAAAGTAGTGGTAATTTGATCGCCTAACGACAGCGATATCAAGTACTCACTGTAGAACCAACACTAATAAGAGCATCTTACGTGCAATCAATCAATCAAAAGTTTTAAATGGTGATATAAAAAAAACAAAACCATTAGAAATAATATATGTATAACAAGTGAAGAGATTTTATTATTACATTTTTAAATATTTTAATTTACTTTTGACTTTTAAAATTAAGAGATTTTATTTTATCTTATATTATATTATTTTCATTTTTTTAAATCATTATTTTACTACTATTTTTTTATATATATTCTAAGATTATTTGAAACATACAATAATTTGGAAATTCTATTTAGTAACATTTTTTGAATTTTATCAAATTAAATAACGAATTTTTTTTATTTTTTCAAAATAATATGATTTCTTTTTAATTCAATATTTTTTCACTTTGATCATTTATATATTTTTTAATTTCTTAATATTTACAAAAGAAGCTCTTTACTCTCTAGACTGTACAAGAAAAAGCATCCACTAATGCTAGAATGAATGTCCATAAGCAATGGCTGAACAACCTTGGAACTAAGGGGTCCATGAACCCCAATTTTTTTCTCTTTTTACATTTATATAATTTAATATGTGATTTTAAATAAATGTCTTCAAATTTAATATTTTTAATAAATATTTACACATTTATATTTATATATAAGAAAAAGTTTTCTTTTTTACATTTATTTTTCAATTTAATCTTTTAAACATTTTTTAAATAAAAATAATTATTTTATTAATATTATTTTTTAAATTGTTATTTGTTTAATTTAATCATTTTTTATTTTTTAAAATTGAATCATTATAAATGAAAATTAATTATATTAAAATTATAAAAATTATTTATATCTAATTTTATAATTATAATAATAATAATAATTGTAATTTTATTATTTTTTATTATCATAAAAAAGTAAATACAATATTTTGACTAGTTTATATAAAAATTTTAGGATTACTCTTTTGGTTCCTATTTTCGGTCAAAAATATTAAGTTACTCATTTAGTTTCTTTTAATCTCAATTTGGTTCGAATTTTAAAAAATTATGTAATTTTGTCCTTTTTCGTTAAATTTATTGAATCAAATCAAGAATTTTTCATCAAAACTGAAGTTGTGAATGATTTGCTTTGTGGGTGTAATTGGCATAATCGTAGTATCAATTTTAATGAAAAATTCGTGTTCCGCTTCAAGAAATTTCACGAAAAAGATAAAATTGCATTTTTTTATAAACTCGAGACCAGATTGAAACTAAAAAACACTAGATGACCAACATAATAATTTTAGACAAAAAAAATGGACCAAAGAATAATTTAATCAAAATTTTGACACCCCAACATATTGCATGAAGTTCCACTACTACCCATGAGTACCTGAATAGTTTCAGATTTTGAAAAGCAATTTGGTCGTGGCACAAACTTTTGTTTTACATATTATATTTGTATATATTCTATATTATGTTCTTTAATCTCATTATTTATTTTCACTATTTTAAAAATTTTAATACATTTATTTATTATATATGTAATAACAAAGTTATGTGGTAAGAGAGTCACCCATTTATTTAATAAATCATAAAAATTTAAATTACTCTTGGAATCTTCTCTTTACTTTGAAGTATGTATGCGTTGAAGGCGAGAACTTTGATTGATGACACTACAAAAAATCATGTAAATTGCAACAATTTTAATATGACGGTTGTTTAAAATTGTCACTGTTTATAACATAATACGACAATTTAAAAGTTGTCACATTTTATATGTAAAATATGACAATTATAACTATCATTCTTTAAATCGTCCTATATTACATGTAAAATACGGCGATTGTAACTATCATTATTTTAATTATTTTAAAGAACCTTAATATTGCTTTTCCCTCTCAATTATTTTCCAACTTAGTCTAAACCACTTCTCTCTGAATTTTATCCTCCCGCCTTTGAGATTTTATCCTTCATATTTTCCCACCCTATGAGATATTATACACTGTGGAACCCTAGTCTAAGTGGGAGTTCATCCAGAGGACCTTCATTGTCGACTTCCCCATTCATCACCTTCCCCGACCAGCAGCCCCACGACCCACCAGCAGACCCACCTGCAGCCCTATGACCAGCATGATAATTAGGTTTTTTATTCACCTTGCTTCCCGTTACATTCATATGTTTTCCACTTTCCCCTTAGGTTTTCCCCTTTTTACTCGCCCCATTCGCCATTTGGCCAAAAACAACAATGTCGCTGTCAGAGCCACTTCATATCCCTCACGCACATTTGCAACAGAGGACTCCTACCCTGCAATCGTAGTAGAGGAAGGACTTCCACTTTGTGTTGTGGTTGTTGGTCGCTAGGTGAGTCTCCTTCACCTTCACATAATCAATTACAATATCGTTGGCAAAATTCTCCTTTTTCCAATCTTCGATCTGAAATTAAACTCCTTTTTCCTATGAAGTCGTACAAAATAATGTAGTGGAGAAGGAGGGTTCTCTAACACTGCCTCCACGATTCTTCAATATCTTTTCCTAATTGATTTTTTCCTCTTGCCGTGGGTCCTTGTGTTTTTTGAATTGTGTTCATTGGGTTAATTATCGATTTCTTTTTTGTTTATTGAATGATAGGTGTAGGTTGATAGAGTGGAAATATATGAAGCAGAACTAAAAAAGAAAAGCAAGAGAGAGTGTTAATTGTTCCAGCTCCAAGGTACTACCTAACTAACCCTTTTCCCTCTTTCTTTGGAGTTTACTCAGTTTTGTGCTTGGTTCAAATCATGCATTACATACTAATTGAATCCCATTTCTGTCTTGGACTCTTAAAACCATGTCGATTTGCCTTTGGTATGGTCACATTAGTTTGTTTCTTGTATTTTTTTCTAATTGAACTAATAAATCAGGTTCAATTCAAGGTCTGTATGGGTAAAACATCAGTGCGTCACTAGAATGTTTAGAAAAGAAATAAACCTAAGTATATTGAAATGTTAATGTTTGAGGTTGATTTGCTTTATTTTGTGGTTTTGTTTTTGCTTAATTCTCCTTTATTTTGGATCTAGTTTTAATTTTCCAGTTCAGTTTATGTCCACCATCTGATGGGTTAGAATCAATATTCCATTTTTGTTGGTATGGTTTTGTCAATTCTTTTCGTGATGTAGGCGAGGTGATTCTCCTCCTTTGGAATCATGATGAGTGTGGTAGCCGATTGAACCCCTGGGTAAATGATATGCCCCAAAAATCATTTCAAGTTGTACCCATTTCTACCACCATAGAAGACACAATGTATTCATTTCTCCTTGGAAGTCTCCTGACTTATACCATCATTCATCATTATCCTCTTCTTTTGTAGATAGAATATGAAGCATCTTATATGCAAGGTATGGTTGGGAACATTCACACACACCATGCACCTTGGAATTAGGAAAGATTTCTAAGTGTTCTAACTTCCAAGAAAATTTTAATGTCCATGATGTTGTATGAAAGGTTATCCTTTGTGATTGTTTAGTTATGTTGATTAGTGTTTTAGTTGTTATCCCGGGTGATTGTTTGAACTCATTAAAGATATCTTTTTTGTTGATTTTAGAGGAGACTACACTAAAGTAATAGAAAAGCTCGAGGATCTTGAAGAATTAACCAATTCTTATTTGGGAGATTGAGGTAATCCACCTATTTTGTTGGTTACTGTTATTGTTTATTATTATTCTTATTGGTATTATTATTTGAGAAATGACATCACATTCTTTCTACCGCATTAGTATTGACTAAAATTTTTGAGGTTCAAAAAATTATGTGGGCTGCACTCCTTATGTAATTATGTGGGTTGCACTCCTTATTAGATTCATCACTGTTTACAAAAATCATCTTATATATAATTATTCAATAAGATATTATATTGCAATAAAATACTAACTTATCCATTAGTGTGAACCTAGAAAAAGAAGGGGTCTTTTGAGGCCGGATTGATGTTCTATTTTTTGTGAAATACCAATCTACTCTTTTTACCACTTACTTTTGTTTTGTCTTTCTGTGTAATGTTTCTTAAGCAATTACTATGGGCTTCAGGACGTTTGCATGCCATTCTTAAGCAATTACTAAAGATGTTGAAGATTGCATGAATAATCTAGTGGTATCTGAAAACTAAGGTAAGAATATAAAGGTGAAGAGGATGCCTCTTAGATCCTTAGCTTGCTTTTCTTTACACTATATTTGTTTGCTGCTTTTAATTTATTTGTTTACTAATGAAGGCTATTAGAATTTTCCTACAAGTCTTATTTTTAGATAGTTTAGACTCACGGTCTTCTTATATTTCATTTTATTATGGGATTATTGATAAAAATATGTAGCTGTGCAAAGTGGTAATATCCTATACTCCTAGATTATTAGTTTATGATGTATGAATATTTTATAAGTGATGTATTTGTATCATATTTCAAAATTGATTTGGGGTTTTATAATATTATTTTAAATCTAAACTTAAACACAAAAGTTGAAAATGTTTTGGTGTGTTAATGCTTAGTGCTTCCTGTATTTTCATTAAATAATTTTTAAAGTGAGTTAGTATAGTATATTAAGGTGTAAACATTATTTTCTTTCCAATACCAATGCTCGAGTCTTTTAATTATTGGGACTAGGAACTATTCAAGCTCCACCAAATTGATTTATTTTTGTATATATTCATCAAAACTGAATAACGATGTTTTTTATGTATTTCAGGAACCAAATGGAAGTGGTTCTACATTGAATGACAAATGAGGCTCAACGAGATGAAGCAAGGCCTTGGAAAGATTATTACAACCTTAGGAAATATGTGATTGTGATATGATGGGGAAATTTAGGAACTTTTAGAAAGTTCTAGGATTAGAATTACGATAACAACTTGAAATGTAGAATTGTATTCTTTAACAATTACTTTCAAATTATCTTTTTTTGATTTTGGATATTTGAATTCTTCAGTACCTTGCAATTTGTTGATCAATCAAAGTAAAAAGTGTTTATTAATTTTTTGTATAATGTCATAATATTTTTTATATTTTAAATTATTACTAAAAATAAATTTTATTGAATTACAAAAGTATAAGTACAGGTAGAAAATAATAAATAATTAAATATTAAAATTGTGACAATTGATAATGATGCAGTTTATATGAGAATTAATTATAATAGTGATAATTAAAAATATCATAATACAATGATAATAATGTTAGTTTCAAGTGTCGTTTTTTTCTATTGAATTTGTTTTCTAGTAAAATATTACGTCTGTTTTAATTGACGTTATTTGCCTTTTCAAACTGTCACTTTATACATAGTATAAAATGACGGTTCTTACGGCGGTTCATCTTAAACCGCCATATTATACTTTGTGACGGCAAGAATTACGACATTTCTTGAAACCGTCGCTCAAGTAAAAAACGACGGTTAAAAATGACGTAAATTAAAAAAATAACTATCGATATTTACATGTTTTTTTGTAGTGTGATATGATACTAATGATGCGGTTACTCTGTGCCTTCTATTTTTTATTTTATTATGCGAAATGCAACATGAAATTAAGAAACAAACACACAAATTGAAAAAAAAAACAAGAATTTCATCACCATCAATTAAAATTTCCACTTTTGATAACTTTCACATTCTAATTCTAAAAATTAAATATATTTTTGGTCTTTTAACTTATACCGGAAATTAGAATTAACCAAACTTTGAAACTTTGGACCAATTTAGTCTTTCATCATTGCAAATGCATGGATTTCATCCTTTTAACCAAATTTTATTAAGTTTATTTGACGTTTCCAATGTGCTTCTTAGTTAACATTAAAGCGAAAATATGTAAAATAGTATAAACAACTCAAATGTAAAATAGTTAACATTGAAACGTCAAATAAACTTAACAAAATTTGGTTAAAATGACTAAATTCATGCATTTCTAAGGTTGAGGCACTAAATTGGGTCAAAGTTTCAAAAAGGGACCAATTTCAATTTTCACTAAAAGTTAAGAGATCAAAAACATATTTAACTCCACTCTATAATATACTCTAACATATGCAAAATGAAAATTTAAAACATGAAAAAAAAAGACGTGATGACAAATTTTTCATTTCTTTCGATTTAAAATATACAAGAATTTAAACATTTTTTATTTCACCTCACTAACCACAACTTCATCTATGTATAGTTTAGATATGTTCTTGATGATTTTTGTTTTCCTTTTTTTTTTGTATTTAGGTTAAAGCAATGTTATTGCTCCTATTAATATATTTGTTCTTGTTTATAAATAAAAAAATAGAGAATTTATATATGGTGGTGGAATAAGAGAAGGGTAAGAGACTAAAATGTAACTGAAAGATTAAGAACACAATTTTTTTCTGAATTTCAAACTCACTTTGTTTTTTTCATTACAATAGAGTAGATATTAATAAGGTGATGATGAGTGAAAAATTTGGTATGTGTTTTAAGAAGATCCCCTTCCGAAAGGGTCAGGTCAATGTTAAAAAAAATGTTAAAAAATTTGATATCATTTATCTTAATTTTGGGAGTCTAACTTATTCATTGTTTTATAAATTCAAACTTTTTTTAAGATGAGATTTTATGTGGTATGGAAGCTTAAAATAGAATAGTGGATAGTTATAGTACAATACAATCAAATCTTTAAATAGTGACAAATTTTAGTGAAAAAATAATTAGTCACTATATAGTTTACCGATACTTGTCAATAAAGTATCTAATTTATAAAGATATAATACAATATAATAAAATCTTTGAATACACAAATTTGAGTGAAAAAATTTCTCCACATCAAATATATAACAAATAAAATAAAATTATAATAAATAAAAAAATGTCACGTGATCGGTTTCTAAAGCCTATGGTGCTGCATTGGTATTGATAGTAATAACGGTGCATTGTTCAGATTTCTTGTAATATTTTATTACTGCTATGTTTAATATTTTATTTAATGTTCACGAATAAAAGTTAAAAAACAATTAAATGATAAAATAATTATATTTTAATATTGTTAAAATTTAAAATATAATTAAATATAAAAAGTTTAAATTAATAGAAAAACCAACAAAGATTGGTGTTAAATATCTAAAAAATTTACAAAAAAAAATTAAAGTATCAATTTGCGACATCATTGAATTTTCTCTTCTGATTTTTCGATAACCTTTTGCAACATTCATGCTTAACCAAATATCAAGAAATACACAATATAAAAGTATAGATAAGTTAGTTGAAGACGAACACCGTCTCTTTTATTCTTCTTCTCTCTCTAGCTAGGTTACAAATTACTTTTTCTTCATCTCACCAAATCTTCTCTCTTCTCTTAAAAGAACGAGAATGAAACCTACTCTTTCGTCTATCTTAAAGCAATGCTATCACCAGTATCAAGAAATGTATCGTTATTATGGTTAATAAGAAACCTATTCTCTGATTTTGGCTTTACAAGAAACCCTAACCATGCATCCTTATTACTACCAATACGAATGCAGTATCATGTGACAACTTTTTGTTTTATTTATTTTTTTTTACATATTTTATGTTAGTGTTCAATTTTAAATTTAAGATTTCATTTTTCATATTATTTTATTTTCATTCTTTTAGTTTTTTATATTATAATATTTTAGGCTTGTAGGGAAAGTTTATGAACAATTATCTTTTATTTTAAAATCCTTTTACACATTAGAATTTGTTTAACTGCGCACGTATATGCACATTATTGTAAAAAAAACGAGTAATTTTTTCTATTTTATAATAGGTCTAAATAAGTAATGGAAATAAATAGAAATGAATAGATAGGAAAACTTTTGATTTCCAATTTTTGAAGAAGTTGAAGTTGAATTTTAAGTATGATATTCTAAAGTTTTGAAAACATAAAACACGGGATTGTTCTTTTTGGTCTATATATTTTATCCAAATTTTTATACTTTTAATTTATTACATAAAAAAATATAATTAAAGGCCATTTTTGTTTCGAAACTACATAATACCTAGCAAAGCTAAAACAAATATAATTTTCTAAATCTTAATTGGTAAACAAATTCAGAATACAATATTCAAATAGTTATTCAAATAATTGACAAAACATTACACCTATTCAAATCACAAACCTACAAATCAACCACATCTAACACAATATCAAATCATCGTATGTTTCAAGTATTTGTGTTTAGGACATTTAACGTGGGGTGCCAAAATTTACAAAGACAGTATTCAAATGTTTAATTAACATTCCCGTTATGTGTCCTAAATAAGGGAACAGGAAATATACCCAAGAAAAAAGAAAATGAAGAAATGTTATATCTAAAATAGAGAAACAAAAATACATCAAATCTAATTAATTGTAAAAATTGGAAGCATCAAGTCCATCCTTTAAAACGCGGAAGTGACGGAACCTGTGTTTTTTTATTGAGAAGGAAATTCAAAGAGAAGCCAATCCTTTACATATAATTAAAAATATTAAGATTTTAAATATTTTAAATATTAAGACTCATGTAATAAACAGAGTCTAGTATAATTGAAAATATAATCTATATTTTAGGACTTTATTTTTAAAATTCTTTAAATATTAAATCTGCTTAACTAAATATCAAAAAATATTAAAGTATCAATTTGAGACTTCATTGAATTTTCTCTTCTGATTTTCCGATAACCTTAACATTCCTTTTAGCTTAACTAAATATCAAAAAATACACAATATTTCAATATATAAAATTATTGATTATGAATACATAAAACTAGCGATATAAAGAAATGAAAAAAATGTGAAACATTTTTGTGACAAATCTATTAAAAAGATAAAAGTATAGAAAAGTTAGTTGAAGAAAAACACCGTCTCTTCTCACTACAAAAAAAGTTAATATTTGTGACGGTTAAAATTACAAGTTCTAGCAGTTAAAACCCGTCACAAATGACATTTCTGACAGTTTAAATAACTGTCAGAATTATGAATGTCAAAAACAGATTGTGACAAAAATATTCTAATAGCTGGTATTGTCAAAAAAAAAATAGCGGTTAAAAACTGCCACAAAATGTAGTCTAATTTAGTTATATTTCATCATATTTTGACGGTTAAAAACTGCCACAAAATGCATCATATTTGGATAGTTAAAAATCGTTACAAAATGCATCATATTTTTTACGGTTAAAAACCACCACAAAATGCATCATATTTTGACGGTTAAAAACCGCCACAAAATATATCACATTTTGACAGTTAAAAATCATCACAAATAAAATACATTTAAGCTCCTGTTTCAAGCATTCCCTTTAAAAAAAATTAAATATTTTTTCACTATGTTACTATTTGCTTTAGATAAACCCATACATAAAGGAATAACCAACCACATCATGACCATTTGAGATTCTCACTTTATAAAATTGTTGTTGCTATCGAATTTAGACAGTTCCTTCACATGAATCAAAATTTCCTTATATAAAACTAACAAAAATATAAACATAATCACATAAAGAGTCGTTCTAATATATATCTTATATAATGTGTACTTCAGAACTATTGTAGGATAATCATGTTGTTGTCTAACCTATACAAGACGATAGGTATAAATTGTGATTGAAGAACCTGATCCAAGCTAACAAAATGAAATGATAACTTTCTTTCCTAGATATGTCTATAAAAAGTAGATATACAATTCAATTAAAATGGGAGAAAAGCACTAGATAAGTGGTTTTGAAGCCAGTCATGGATTGCAGAACGAAGAGCATAATGGGAACAAGATTGTGAGGGTCAAGCTTATCATTAGTCATTGGTGAGTTGTCATTACCACCATCAAGCCATCCTTGTATAGCCTCAGCTTCATAAGTAAAACCATCTACAACTAAATGTGGATCTCGCATGACTTCCAACAAAGTGGGAACACATGCAGGGAGAATTTTCTTAGATATCACTCCACCAATTGGAAACTATATTGCAAGAGAAGAAAACAAAGGTAAAGAGAACTATATTGACAATAACAGCAAAGAAAATTATGCATCTTATGCTTTGCTATTCAACTACAATATGCAAACAATTAAACGCTTGCCTTCTCATGCTTCAGGGTTAAAGGTGATCAACTTTGAGTTTGGGTCACTTGGAGGACCACTGCAAAGGCCCTCAACTCAATAAAACAAGGAGATCCCTAAACTATCATTGTCCTAGAAAATACCATAAGAATCCTACACACAGTGCTTGCAATTTTAGATGATTACATCAGATCCCCAAGTGTCAGCTGCAAGTTGAATCATCAACCTCCTTGCAAGCTCTTTGACCATGTTGTTTGTGTACTTCTGTCCAAGAGCACATTTACAAATGATGTTGTCGGATAGTTCAAGAAGCAACTCACATAGATTCACAGAAAATGCATCTCCCAAGCTTGCTTCACCTATCTTTTTGACCATATCAAATTAACATTATCTATCTCACCCAAATGGTGGTGCACTCTATTAGAAAACTCAAAATCAGATTTTCTTTTTCACTGTTTCAATTTAATTTTTCTTCAAGCTATGCATAAATAAACATTAATTATAAAGTAAATGCAGCTGTTACAAATTATGAAATAAGTCAAAGAAAAAAATAGCTCCACGCATGTTACTTGTCATAGCACAGTATCAACCAAAATTTGCTTATTAAGAAATTCTAGGTTAATCGAAGCTTTACCTTCTAGTTTTTAAAATAGCAAACTAATAATGACACAAATTATAAGGGGGAAAAGTATTTGATGGTTCACCTTTTTGCTATTTCAAACCAAGAAATCCCCGTAGTAATTTTCCACCATCGTCGGAGAAAAGTGAAAAATAAGAATTGAGAATGCACAACCGAAAGAAATGATAACGCCTGCTAGAGGGAAATGAAGAAGCCCTTGAGAGAGAAAATCTGTGAGGAGAGGAGAAGATGAGACAAGTCACGGATATTTGATTTACAAAGTTTCCAATTCTCTGTTTTGAAACTTTAACAACTCTAAAAAAATATTTGTAGCGGTTTATTAAAACGCTAAAAAAAACACTAATAAAAAATAAATTTTTTGTAGTGTCTGTTCTTCTTCTCTCTAGGTAGGTTACAAATTACATGTTCTTCATCTCACCAAACCTTCTCTCTTCTCTTAAAAGAACGAGAAGAAAACATACTCTCTCGTCTTTCATCTATCTTAGAGATGTATCGTTATTATTGTAAATAAGAATCCTATGTAAGGAAAGTTTATCAACAATTATCTTTTATTTTAAATTTTTTTTCTACAAATATAAACTCTTTCTCAGACTAGGGGTAGACAAAAAATCTAATTTTCTTGATCCAATCCACTTTTGCTTTGATCCAATCCATTTAAAATCCATTTTATTAAAAATCCAATCCATTTAAAATTCATTTAATGGATATGCATTTCAATCTAATTTAAATCTTATATATTTTATGGATTGGATATCCATTCTATAAATCAAGATTTTCAAATATGGATAATCCAAAAAATCCAATCCCAATTTTCAGTTTAAATTTTTAGTTGGGTTAAGGTAAAAGTTGAGATGGACTAGGCTAAATGTAGACTCAGATGGGCCTTGGTCGATGACCTGTATGGACCAAGCAGGCCCGACAACCATAAAAGGTTGGACGGGCCTAAAGATATGAACGGGCTAGGAGGGCCTGACAAACCGGACGAGTCGATCGGGTCCAACGACCTAGAAAATTCGGGAGAGCCCAATGACCCGAATGCGCCTAAACACCAGGAAAATTTGAGTGAGCTCGATGACCCGAACGGGCAAGTGGGCCCAATGACCGGAACGGGCTAAGCGAGCCCGATGACCCGAACGGGTCAAGCGGGCAATAAGATCCGAATGGGCCAGACGGGCCTAAAAACCATAACGGGGCTAGGCGGGCCTGAAGATTTGAACGTGCCAGGAGTGCCCAAGACCCGAACGGGCCAGGCGGGCTTGAAGACCTGAACGAGTCAGGCGGGCCCGAAGTGACCAGGCAGGCCGAAGATTTGAACGGGTTAGGCAGGCCCGAAGACCTGAACGGGCCAAGCGGGCCCGAAGACCCGAACTGGCCAGGCAAGCCCGAAGATGCAAATGGGTCAAGCGGGCCCGAAGACCCAAACGGGCCAAGCAGAACCGAAGACCCGAACTGGCCAGGTAGGCCCGAAGATCCAAATGGGTCAAGCGGGCCCGAAGACCTAAACGGGCCAAGCGGACTCAGTGACCAAAACCAGTCAAGCAAACCAAATGACCAAAACAGGTCAGGTGGGCCTGAAGACCCGAACGTGCCAAATGGGCCCAAAGAACTGAACGGGCCAAACGGAGTCGAAGAAAAAAATGGGCTAGGTGGGCCTGATGACCCGAACGGGCACGCCGGGCCCGATTACCCAAACGAGCATAGCGGGCCCAAAGACTCAGATGGACTAGGATGGAAGTGGAAAGAACCAAATGGATTATGAATTTTGAACTTGATCCAAATATTAAGACTAGATTTAAATCTTGATCCAAATATTTGGATCTGGATTTTAAAAATATCCAAACTAGTTTTTCTAAATAAATGGATTTGGGTTGAAAATCTAATCCAATTATTTAGATCTAAACTGTATGTGGATTTGATCATTAAAAATCTAATCCATACTCACCCCTATCTCAGACTGAAACAATGGATACGATATCAATCAAGAACACAAATAAAATAAAAAACTAACTAACAAATACTATAGAATATAAAAAAATTATCATCATGTACATGTACAAACATTTGGAATTAAAACAACCATTTTAAATTATAAAAAAAATAAAACATTAATGATACATAATTGGTACAATTAAGATTGACATAACTTTTTGGACACCTTAATTTTGAGTACAATATAACGAAAAAATGTTATCTTTAAGTTTCATTTAACTCCTAAAAATATAAAAAATAATGGTTAAACCATACCAAAAAATAGAAATAAAACCTAATTGACTTCTCCAATTTAAATTACATATATGATTATTTATTTACATATTTGATTCAAATGTTACTCATCTCCAAAATGATTTTTTTAATACACAGTATAATATTATTAAAATTATCTTTTGAATGAAATATATTTATTTTAGTTCTTTTTATATACCAATTTTCAACTCCTTTTCAACAAAATGTATTACAAAAGTATTAAAATCACATTGATTTTCTTGAAACCTAATGAGTTAATATATGAAAAGAAAATTTTTAAATATTTTAAATATTAATTAAAATAATTAACACAAAAATAAAGATGAAATGTAAATATTTACCTTTTAAAGAGAAAAATTGTAAAAATTATAGTTCATTGAGTAATAATTAAAAAAATATATTTATAATAAAAATATTATTGAATTATAAAATTATACAATTATATAAATTCTTTCAAACGGCAAGTAAATTTTTTATTAGTGAGTTGTTAAAATAAAATAAAATCTTCAATTAAGAATTAAGAAGGATCAAGAGAAAAATTCTCCCTTGTAATTGCGGTTATTATAATTATTTTTTACCTAACACTCCTAAAATCTTAAATTTTAACGTCAGTTTGATATATAATTTAGTGGCGGTTTGAACCATCACTATTTGTTTTTCGTCAATTAGATAACTAACACGAAATTTGACGTCATAAAGCATCATAACGGTTGTTAATTATAACCGCCAGCAAAAATATTAAAGTCGATTTTAACCACCGTTAAGTAAATTTTAAAAAAGGTATATTTAATACTTAGCGACAGTTGTAATTGTCAGTAAATTCAAAAATTTAAAAAATTTAGCGATGGTTGTAACCAAGTGAATTTTACAAAAATTATATTTAATACTTGGTGGTTAAAATAATTATATTTAATACCTTAGCTACAGTTAAAGTCATAATTTTTTAAAAATAAAAAAAATAAAAAACCTAAAATCTATTTATCAAACATGTCAAAGGTGTTCAAATAATATTTATTTACTGACATAGCAGAATATAATTAAATGGATAACAGTTTCTAAATTAGAAAATACCAATAATGCTACTTCTTTTTGTATATTATACAACAAATTTATAAAAAAATTTAAAGTGCTTCAAGACACACATTGGGTTTCAAGTAGGATCAACAACAATCACACGATCACACGATCTGCTCTTGTAAGTGTAAGTCCCAAATCACCAATATGAGACGTCTAGATAAATATAGAAGCTCCAACACCTTGGAAATTCTGAAATCCAAACAATAGGTGACCTATTAGACAAAAGAACATTTAAGGAATTACCAAGGTTAGTGAGGGCAAAGCACTTACATAACCAATACCAATAGAATTTCTTGAGGAATTAAAAATGAGTTTTATCAAAAGAATGTAATGGTATATTTTCTCTTGATTGTTGTCTAGTATAAACCATTTCATTATTTTAATTTCTTAATCAGTATCCACAGTTAAAGGTAACAATTTTCTTGTTACAAGCAGCTGGTTAAATTCTATGTGAAAAGGAAATAAACAAATCTCGTGATTTTATCAGTGTAGAGTTATAAATATACTATTATACGTTGTACTTGAGGAATGCAGAGACTAGCTATGGTTAGACCAGTGAGTAAGTCGTTTCTAAAAACCATGTTTGATTGAAGTGTTTGGGAGAACTTTGTTCTCTGCATGAAAGCCTAACTAGTCTTTTCTAACAGAAAGCTCGCCATGAACAAGGTCTTTCCAAGCTCTGATGTTAAATTGTTTTTGCTACCGGTGTTTCCAAGTAATGTGAATCATACACCTTTTTAAAGAACATAAAATTTCGTTAGAATTTTTAATTAAGTGAAAATTGTCATAAAGTAAAGGTTACATAATTCATTCATCTTGATCATTAGTGGGTAAAAAGGAAATCTTCGATCATTTTCAAGCATACCGTTATCTCTTTGCTTTTCAATTTTTTTTGTGAACTGTGTTCTATATTTTGGAACACAAATAGTCCTTACTTGGGCTATAGATGAACCAACACGTTTATCCCTGTTACAAGCATGCTAGGGCTCAAAAATCACGAATTTCAATTTTTCACAAAACTCCCCACCAAGCTATCTAGCTATGCTGTGGTGCACCGCCAACCTTGGCCATGTGCAAAAACCAACCGAACTCAAAACTTTCGTGCACCAAGACTTTCATGGTATTCATTTGGGGCATTTGGAAACCTTTCCAACCCTCACATCTCAAAAACCACGAATTTCAATTTTTCACAAAATTTCCCACCAAGCCATCTAGCTATGCCGTGGTGCACTGCCAACCTGGCCATGTGGCAAAACCCACCGAACTCAAAACTTTCGTGCACCAAGACTTTCAAGGTATTCATTTGGGGACATTTGGAGGCCTTTCCAACCATCACTTCTCAAAAACCACAAATTTCATTTTTTCACAAAACTCCCCACCAAGCCATCTAGCTAGGTCGTGTTGCACCGACCAACTTGGCCATGTGCAAAACCCACCGAACTCAAAACTTTCGTGCAACAAGACTTTCATGGTATTCATTTCGGGACATTTGTAGGCCTTTCGAATCCTCACATCTCAAAAATCACGAATTTCAATTTTTCACAAAACTCCCCACCAAGCCATCTAGCTATGCCGTGGTGCACCGCCAACCTTGGCCATGTGCAAAACCCACCGAACTCAACATTCGTGCACCAAGACTATCAAGGTATTTATTTGGGGGCATTTAGAAGCCAATCCAACCCTCACTTCTCAAAAACCGCGAATTTCAATTTTTCACAAAATTTCCCACCAAGCCATCTAGCTATGCCGTGGTGCACCGCCAACCATGGCCATGTGCAAAAACCCACCGAACTCAAAATTTTCGTGCAGCAAGACTTTCATGGTATTCATTTGGGGCATCTGGAAACCTTTCCAACCCTCACATCTCAAAACCATGAATTTCATTTTTTCACAAAACTCCCCACCAAGCCATCTAGCTATGCCCTGGTGCATCGCCATCCTTGGGCATGTGCAAAACCCACCGAACTCAAAACTTTCGTGCACCAAGACTTTCAAGGTATTCATTTGGGGGCATTCGGAGGCCAATCCAACCCTCACATCTCAAAAACCACGAATTTCAATTTTTCACAAAATTTCCCACCAAGCCATTTAGCTATGCCGTGGTGCACCGCCAACCTGGCCATGTGGCAAAACCCACCGAAATCAAAACTTTCGTGCACCAAGACTTTCAAGGTATTCATTTGGGGACATTTGGAGGCCTTTCCAACCATCACTTCTCAAAAACCACAAATTTCATTTTTTCACAAAACTCCCCACCAAGCCATCTAGCTAGGTCGTGGTGCACCAAACAACTTGGCCATGTGCAAAACCCATCGAACTCAAAAGTTTCGTGCACAAAGACTTTCATGGTATTCATTCGGGGACACTTGTAGGCCTTTTCAACCCTCACATCTCAAAAATCCCGAATTTCAATTTTTCACAAAACTCCCCAACAAGCCATCTAGCTATGCCGTGGTGCATCGCCAACCTTGGCCATGTGGAAAACCCACCGAACTCAAAACTTTCGTACAGCAAGACTTTCAAGGTATTCATTTGGGGGCATTTAGAGGCCAATCCAAACCTCACATCTCAAAAATCGCGAATTTCAATTTTTCACAAAATTTCCCACCAAGCCATCTAGGTATGTCGTGGTGCACCGCCAACCTTGGCCATGTGCAAAAACCCACCGAACTGAAAACTTTCTTGCACCAAGACTTTCATGGTGTTCATTTGGGGCATTTCGGAACCTTTCCAACCCTCACATCTCAAAAACCACGAATTTCATTTTTTCACAAAACTCCCCACCAAGCCATCTAGCTATGTCGTGGTGCATCGCCAACCTTGGCCATGTGCAAAACCCACCGAACTCAAAACTTTCGTGCACCAAGCCTTTCAAGGTATTTATTTGGGAGCATTTGGAGGCCAATCCAACCCTCACATCCCAAAAACCACGAATTTCAATTTTTCACAAAATTTCCCACCAAGCCATCTAGCTATGCCGTGGTGCAACGCTAACCTTGGTCGTGTGCAAAAACCCACCGAACTCAAAACTTTCGTGCACCAAGACTTTCAAGGTATTCATCTGGGGACATTCTGAGGCCTTCCCAACCATCACTTCTCCAAAACCACGAATTTCATTTTTTCACAAAACTCCCCACCAAGCCATCTAGCTGTGTCAAAGTGCACCGAAGAACTTGGCCATGTGCAAAACCCACCGAACTCAAAAGTTTCGTGCACAAAGACTTTCAAGGTATTCATTTGGGGGCATTTGGAGGCCAACCCAACCCTCACATCTCAAAAACCGCGAATTTCAATTTTTCACAAAATTTCCCACCAAGCCATCTAGCTATGCCGTGGTGCACCGCCAACCTTGGCCATTTGCAAAACACACCGAACTCAAAACTTTCGTGCACCAAGACTTTCAAGGTATTCATTTGGGGACATTTGAAGGCCTTTCCAACCATCACTTCTCAAAAAACACGAATTTCATTTTTTCACAAAACTCCCCACCAAGCCATCTAGCTATGTCGTGGTGCACCGACCAACTTGGCCATGTGCAAAACCCACCGAACTCAAAAGTTTCATGCACAAAGACTTTCATGGTATTCATTCGGGGACATTTGTAGGCCTTTTCAACCCTCACATCTCAAAAATCACGAATTTCAAATTTTCACAAGACTCCCCACCAAGCTATCTAGCTATGCCGTGGTGCACCGCCAACCTTGGCCATGTGCAAAACCAACCGAACTCAAAACTTTCGTGCACCAAGACTTTCATGGTATTCATTTGGGGCATTTGGAAACCTTTCCAACCCTCACATCTAAAAACCACGAATTTCAATTTTTCACAAAATTTCCCACCAAGCCATCTAGCTATGCCGTGGTGCACCGCCAACCTTGGCCATGTGCAAAAACCCACCGAACTCAAAACTTTCGTGCACCAAGACTTTCAGGGTATTCATCTGGGGACATTTGGAGGCCTTTCCAACCATCAGTTCTCAAAAACCACGAATTTAATTTTTTCACAAAGCTCCCCACCAAGCCATCTAGTTATGTCGTGGTGCACCGACCAACTTGGCCATGTGCAAAACCCACCGAACTCAAAAGTTTCGTGCACAAAGACTTTCATGGTATTCATTCGGGGACATATGTAGGCCTTTTCAACCCTCGCATCTCAAAAATCAAGAATTTCAATTTTTCACAAAACTCGCCACCAAGCTATCTAGCTATGCCGTGGTGCACCGCCAACCTTGGCCATGTGCAAAAACAAACCGAACTCAAAACTTTCGTGCACCAAGACATTCATGGTATTCATTTGGGGCATTTGGAAACCTTTCCAACCCTCACATCTCAAAAACCACGAATTTCAATTTTTCACAATTCCCACCAAGCCATCTAGCTATGCCGTGGTGCACCGCCAACCTTGGCCATGTGCAAAACCCACCGAACTCCAAAACTTTCGTGCACCAACACTTTCAAGGTATTCATTTGGGGACATTTGGAGGCCTTTCCGACCATCACTTCTCAAAAACCACGAATTTCATTTTTTCGCAAAACTCCCCACCGAGCCATCTAGCTAGAACGTGTTGCACCGACCAACATGACCATGTGCAAAACCCACCGAACTCAAAATTTCGTGCACAAAGACTTTCATGGTATTCATTTGGGGAAATTTGTAAGCCTTTTCAACCCTCACATCTCAAAAATCACGAATTTCATTTTTCTTAAAACTCCCTACCAAGCCATCTAGCTATGCCGTGGTGCACCGCCAACCTTGGCCATGTGCAAAACCCACCGAACTCAAAACTCTCTTGCACTAAGACTTTCATGGTATTCATATGGGGCATTTGGAAACCTTTCCAACCCTCACATCTCAAAAATCACGAATTTCGTTTTTTAACAAAATTCCCCACTAAGCATCTAGTTATGCCGTGGTGCATCGCCAACCTTGGCCATGTGCAAAACCCACCGAACTCAAAACTTTTGTGAACCAAGACTTTCATGGTATTCATTTGGGGACATTTGTACGCCTTTCCAACCCTCACACCTAAAAAACCACGAATTTCAATTTTTCACAAAAGTCCCCACGAAGCCATCTAGCTATGCCGTGGTGCACCGACGAACTTGGCAGTGCAAAACCCTCCGAACTCAAAACTTTTGTGCACCAAGACTTTCATGGTATTCATTTGGGGACATTTTAGGCCTTTCCAACCCTCACATCTAAAAATCACGAATTTCATTTTGTCACAAAACTCCCCACGAAGCCATCTAGCTATGCCGTGGTGCACCGACCAATTTGGCCATGTGCAAAACCCTCCGAACTCAAAACTTTCGTGCACCAAGACTTTAATGGTATTCATTTGGGCACATTTGGAGGCCAATCCAACCATCACATCTCAAAAATCACGAATTTCATTTTGTCACAAAACTCCCCACGAAGCCATCTAGCTATGCCGTGGTGCACCGACCAACATGACCATGTGCAAAACCCACCGAACTCAAAACTTTCGTACAGCAAGACTTTCAAGGTATTCATTTGGGGCATTTAGAGGCCAATCCAACCTCACATCTCAAAAATCGCGAATTTCAATTTTTCACAAAATTCCCACCAAGCCATCTAGGTATGTCGTGGTGCACCGCCAACCTTGGCCATGTGCAAAAACCCACCGAACTCAAAACTTTCTTGCACCAAGACTTTCATGGTGTTCATTTGGGGCATTTGGGAACCTTTCCAACCCTCACATCTCAAAAACCACGAATTTCATTTTTCACAAAACTCCCCACCAAGCCATCTAGCTATGTCATGGTGCATCGCCAACCTTGGCCATGTGCAAAACCAACCGAACTCAAAACTTTCGTGCAAAGCCTTTCAGGTATTTATTTGGGAGCATTTGGAGGCCATCCAACCCTCACATCCAAAAACCACGAATTTCAATTTTTCACAAAATTCCCACCAAGCCATCTAGCTATGCCGTGGTGCACGCTAACTTGGCCGTGTGCAAAACCCACCGAACTCAAAACTTTCGTGCACCAAGACTTTCAAGGTATTCATCTGGGGACATTCTGAGGCTTCCCAACCATCACTTCTCCAAAACCACGAATTTCATTTTTTCACAAAACTCCCCACCAAGCCATCTAGCTGTGTCAAAGTGCACCGAGAACTTGGCCATGTGCAAAACCCACCGAACTCAAAAGTTTCGTGCACAAAGACTTTCAAGGTATTCATTTGGGGCATTTGGAGGCCATTCCAACCCTCACATCTCAAAAACCACGAATTACAATTTTTCACAAAATCCCACCAAGCCATCTAGCTATGCCGTGGTGCACCGCCAACTTGGCCATTGCAAAACGCCACCGAACTCAAAACTTTCATGCACCAAGACTTTCAGGTATTCATTTGGGGACATTTGAGGCCTTTCCAACCATCACTCTCAAAAACCACGAATTTCATTTTTCACAAAACTCCCCACCAAGCCATCTAGCTATGCGTGGTGCACCGACCAACTTGGCCATGTGCAAAACCCACCGAACTCAAAATTTCTGCACCAAGACTTTCATGGTATTCATTGGGGACATTTGTAGGCCTTTCAACCCTCACATCTCAAAAATCACGAATTTCAATTTTTCACAAAACTCCCCACCAAGCCATCTAGCTATGCCGTGGTGCACCGCCAACTTGGCCATGTGCAAAACCCACCGAACTCAAAACTTTCGTGCACCAAGACTTTCATGGTATTCATTTGGGGCATTTGGACCTTTCAACCCTCACATTAAAAACCACGAATTTCATTTTTCACAAAATCCCCACCAAGCCATCTAGCTATGCCGTGGTGCACCGCCAACTTGGCCATGTGCAAAACCCACCGAACTCAAAACTTTCGTGCACCAAGACTTTCATGGTATTCATTTGGGGACATTTGGAGGCCTTTCCAACCTCACATCTCAAAAACCACGAATTTAATTTTTCACAAAACTCCCCACCAAGCCATCTAGCTATGCGTGGTGCACCGACCAACTTGGCCATGTGCAAAACCCACCGAACTCAAAACTTTCGTGCACCAAGACTTTCATGGTATTCATTGGGGACATTGTAGGCCTTTCAACCCTCGCATCTCAAAAATCAGAATTTCAATTTTTCACAAAACTCCCCACCAAGCCATCTAGCTATGCCGTGGTGCACCGCCAACTTGGCCATGTGCAAAACCACCGAACTCAAAACTTTCGTGCACCAAGACTTCATGGTATTCATTTGGGGCATTTGGACCTTTCCAACCCTCACATCTCAAAAACCACGAATTTCAATTTTTCACAAAATTTCCCACCAAGCCATCTAGCTATGCCGTGGTGCACCGCCAACTTGGCCATGTGCAAAACCCACCGAACTCAAAACTTTCGTGCACCAAGACTTTCAGGTATTCATTTGGGGACATTTGGAGGCCTTTCCAACCTCACATCTCAAAAACCACGAATTTCATTTTTTCCAAAACTCCCCACCAGCCATCTAGCTAGCCGTGGTGCACCGACCAACTTGGCCATGTGCAAAACCCACCGAACTCAAAACTTTCGTGCACCAAGACTTTCATGGTATTCATTTGGGGAATTTGTAGGCCTTTCCAACCCTCACATCTCAAAAATCACGAATTTAATTTTTCCAAAACTCCCCACCAAGCCATCTAGCTATGCCGTGGTGCACCGCCAACCTTGGCCATGTGCAAAACCCACCGAACTCAAAACTTTCGTGCACCAAGACTTTCATGGTATTCATTTGGGGCATTTGGACCTTTCCAACCCTCACATCTCAAAAACACGAATTTCATTTTTCACAAAACTCCCCACAAGCCATCTAGTATGCCGTGGTGCACCGCCAACTTGGCCATGTGCAAAACCCACCGAACTCAAAACTTTGTGCACCAAGACTTTCATGGTATTCATTTGGGGACATTTGTAGGCCTTTCCAACCCTCACATCTAAAAACCACGAATTTCAATTTTTCACAAAACTCCCCACGAAGCCATCTAGCTATGCCGTGGTGCACCGACCAACTTGGCCATGTGCAAAACCCCCGAACTCAAAACTTTGTGCACCAAGACTTTCATGGTATTCATTTGGGGACATTTTAGGCCTTTCCAACCCTCACATCTCAAAAATCACGAATTTCATTTTTCACAAAACTCCCCACCAAGCCATCTAGCTATGCCGTGGTGCACCGACCAATTGGCCATGTGCAAAACCCTCCGAACTCAAAACTTTCGTGCACCAAGACTTTCATGGTATTCATTTGGGGACATTTGGAGGCCTTCCAACCCTCACATCTCAAAAACCACGAATTTCAATTTTTCACAAAACTCCCCACCAAGCCATCTAGCTATGCCGTGGTGCACCGACCAACTTGGCCATGTGCAAAACCCCCGAACTCAAAACTTTCGTGCACCAAGACTTTCATGGTATTCATTTGGGGACATTTGTAGGCCTTTCCAACCCTCACATCTCAAAAACCACGAATTTCAATTTTTCACAAAACTCCCCACCAAGCCATCTAGCTATGCCGTGGTGCACCGCCAACTTGGCCATGTGCAAAACCCACCGAACTCAAAACTTTCGTGCACCAAGACTTTCATGGTATTCATTTGGGGACATTTGGAGGCCTTTCCAACCCTCACATCTCAAAAACCACGAATTTCAATTTTTCACAAAACTCCCCACCAAGCCATCTAGCTATGCCGTGGTGCACCGACCAACTTGGCCATGTGCAAAACCCACCGAACTCAAAACTTTCGTGCACCAAGACTTTCATGGTATTCATTTGGGGACATTTGGAGGCCTTTCCAACCCTCACATCTCAAAAACCACGAATTTCATTTTTCACAAAACTCCCCACCAAGCCATCTAGCTATGCCGTGGTGCACCGACCAACTTGGCCATGTGCAAAACCCACCGAACTCAAAACTTTCGTGCACCAAGACTTTCATGGTATTCATTTGGGGACATTTGAGGCCTTTCCAACCCTCACATCTCAAAAACACGAATTTCAATTTTTCACAAAACTCCCCACCAAGCCATCTAGCTATGCCGTGGTGCACCGCCAACTTGGCCATGTGCAAAACCCACCGAACTCAAAACTTTCGTGCACCAAGACTTTCATGGTATTCATTTGGGGACATTTGAGGCCTTTCCAACCCTCACATCTCAAAAACCACGAATTTCATTTTTCACAAAACTCCCCACCAAGCCATCTAGCTATGCCGTGGTGCACCGCCAACTTGGCCATGTGCAAAACCCACCGAACTCAAAACTTTCGTGCACCAAGACTTTCATGGTATTCATTTGGGGACATTTGGAGGCCTTTCCAACCCTCACATCTCAAAAACCACGAATTTCATTTTTCACAAAACTCCCCACCAAGCCATCTAGCTATGCCGTGGTGCACCGACCAACTTGGCCATGTGCAAAACCCACCGAACTCAAAACTTTCGTGCACCAAGACTTTCATGGTATTCATTTGGGGACATTTGTAGGCCTTTCCAACCCTCACATCTCAAAAATCACGAATTTCATTTTTCACAAAACTCCCCACCAAGCCATCTAGCTATGCCGTGGTGCACCGCCAACTTGGCCATGTGCAAAACCCACCGAACTCAAAACTTTCGTGCACCAAGACTTTCATGGTATTCATTTGGGGACATTTGGAGCCTTTCCAACCCTCACATCTCAAAAACCACGAATTTCATTTTTCACAAAACTCCCCACCAAGCCATCTAGCTATGCCGTGGTGCACCGCCAACTTGGCCATGTGCAAAACCCACCGAACTCAAAACTTTCGTGCACCAAGACTTTCATGGTATTCATTTGGGGACATTTGTAGGCCTTTCCAACCCTCACATCTAAAAACCACGAATTTCAATTTTTCACAAAACTCCCCACCAAGCCATCTAGCTATGCCGTGGTGCACCGACCAACTTGGCCATGTGCAAAACCCACCGAACTCAAAACTTTCGTGCACCAAGACTTTCATGGTATTCATTTGGGGACATTTGTAGGCCTTTCCAACCCTCACATCTCAAAAATCACGAATTTCATTTTTCACAAAACTCCCCACCAAGCCATCTAGCTATGCCGTGGTGCACCGCCAACTTGGCCATGTGCAAAACCCACCGAACTCAAAACTTTCGTGCACCAAGACTTTCATGGTATTCATTTGGGGACATTTGGAGGCCATCCAACCTCACATCTCAAAAACCACGAATTTCAATTTTTCACAAAACTCCCCACCAAGCCATCTAGCTATGCCGTGGTGCACCGACCAACTTGGCCATGTGCAAAACCCACCGAACTCAAAACTTTCGTGCACCAAGACTTTCATGGTATTCATTTGGGGACATTTGGAGGCCTTCCAACCCTCACATCTCAAAAACCACGAATTTCAATTTTTCACAAAACTCCCCACCAAGCCATCTAGCTATGCCGTGGTGCACCGACCAACTTGGCCATGTGCAAAACCCACCGAACTCAAAACTTTCGTGCACCAAGACTTTCATGGTATTCATTTGGGGACATTTGGAGGCCTTTCCAACCCTCACATCTCAAAAACCACGAATTTCATTTTTCACAAAACTCCCCACCAAGCCATCTAGCTATGCCGTGGTGCACCGACCAACTTGGCCATGTGCAAAACCCACCGAACTCAAAACTTTCGTGCACCAAACTTTCATGGTATTCATTTGGGGACATTTGGAGGCCTTTCCAACCCTCACATCTCAAAAACCACGAATTTCATTTTTTCACAAAACTCCCCACCAAGCCATCTAGCTATGCCGTGGTGCACCGACCAACTTGGCCATGTGCAAAACCCACCGAACTCAAAACTTTCGTGCACCAAGACTTTCATGGTATTCATTTGGGGACATTTGGAGGCCTTTCCAACCCTCACATCTCAAAAACCACGAATTTCAATTTTTCACAAAACTCCCCACCAAGCCATCTAGCTATGCCGTGGTGCACCGACCAACTTGGCCATGTGCAAAACCCACCGAACTCAAAACTTTCGTGCACCAAGACTTTCATGGTATTCATTTGGGGACATTTGGAGGCCTTTCCAACCCTCACATCTCAAAAACCACGAATTTCATTTTTCACAAAACTCCCCACCAAGCCATCTAGCTATGCCGTGGTGCACCGACCAACTTGGCCATGTGCAAAACCCACCGAACTCAAAACTTTCGTGCACCAAGACTTTCATGGTATTCATTTGGGGACATTTGGAGGCCATCCAACCCTCACATCTCAAAAACCACGAATTTCAATTTTTCACAAAACTCCCCACCAAGCCATCTAGCTATGCCGTGGTGCACCGACCAACTTGGCCATGTGCAAAACCCCCGAACTCAAAACTTTCGTGCACCAAGACTTTCATGGTATTCATTTGGGGACATTTGGAGGCCTTCCAACCCTCACATCTCAAAAACCACGAATTTCAATTTTTCACAAAACTCCCCACCAAGCCATCTAGCTATGCCGTGGTGCACCGACCAACTTGGCCATGTGCAAAACCCACCGAACTCAAAACTTTCGTGCACCAAGACTTTCATGGTATTCATTTGGGGACATTTGGAGGCCTTCCAACCTCACATCTCAAAAACCACGAATTTCATTTTTCACAAAACTCCCCACCAAGCCATCTAGCTATGCCGTGGTGCACCGACCAACTTGGCCATGTGCAAAACCCACCGAACTCAAAACTTTCGTGCACCAAGACTTTCATGGTATTCATTTGGGGACATTTGAGGCCTTTCCAACCCTCACATCTCAAAAACCACGAATTTCATTTTTCACAAAACTCCCCACCAAGCCATCTAGCTATGCCGTGGTGCACCGACCAACTTGGCCATGTGCAAAACCCACCGAACTCAAAACTTTCGTGCACCAAGACTTTCATGGTATTCATTTGGGGACATTTGGAGGCCTTTCCAACCCTCACATCTCAAAAACCACGAATTTCATTTTTCACAAAACTCCCCACCAAGCCATCTAGCTATGCCGTGGTGCACCGACCAACTTGGCCATGTGCAAAACCCACCGAACTCAAAACTTTCGTGCACCAAGACTTTCATGGTATTCATTTGGGGACATTTGGAGGCCTTCCAACCCTCACATCTCAAAAACCACGAATTTCATTTTTCACAAAACTCCCACCAAGCCATCTAGCTATGCCGTGGTGCACCGACCAACTTGGCCATGTGCAAAACCCACCGAACTCAAAACTTTCGTGCACCAAGACTTTCATGGTATTCATTTGGGGACATTTGGAGGCCTTTCCAACCCTCACATCTCAAAAACCACGAATTTCAATTTTTCACAAAACTCCCCACCAAGCCATCTAGCTATGCCGTGGTGCACCGACCAACTTGGCCATGTGCAAAACCCACCGAACTCAAAACTTTCGTGCACCAAGACTTTCATGGTATTCATTTGGGGACATTTGGAGGCCTTTCCAACCTCACATCTCAAAAACCACGAATTTCATTTTTCACAAAACTCCCCACCAAGCCATCTAGCTATGCCGTGGTGCACCGACCAACTTGGCCATGTGCAAAACCCACCGAACTCAAAACTTTCGTGCACCAAGACTTTCATGGTATTCATTTGGGGACATTTGGAGGCCTTTCCAACCCTCACATCTCAAAAACCACGAATTTCATTTTTCACAAAACTCCCCACCAAGCCATCTAGCTATGCCGTGGTGCACCGACCAACTTGGCCATGTGCAAAACCCACCGAACTCAAAACTTTCGTGCACCAAGACTTTCATGGTATTCATTTGGGGACATTTGGAGGCCTTTCCAACCCTCACATCTCAAAAACCACGAATTTCATTTTTCACAAAACTCCCCACCAAGCCATCTAGCTATGCCGTGGTGCACCGACCAACTTGGCCATGTGCAAAACCCACCGAACTCAAAACTTTCGTGCACCAAGACTTTCATGGTATTCATTTGGGGACATTTGGAGGCCTTTCCAACCCTCACATCTCAAAAACCACGAATTTCAATTTTTCACAAAACTCCCCACCAAGCCATCTAGCTATGCCGTGGTGCACCGCCAACTTGGCCATGTGCAAAACCCACCGAACTCAAAACTTTCGTGCACCAAGACTTTCATGGTATTCATTTGGGGACATTTGAGGCCTTTCCAACCCTCACATCTCAAAAACCACGAATTTCAATTTTTCACAAAACTCCCCACCAAGCCATCTAGCTATGCCGTGGTGCACCGACCAACTTGGCCATGTGCAAAACCCACCGAACTCAAAACTTTCGTGCACCAAGACTTTCATGGTATTCATTTGGGGACATTTGGAGGCCTTTCCAACCCTCACATCTCAAAAACCACGAATTTCATTTTTCACAAAACTCCCCACCAAGCCATCTAGCTATGCCGTGGTGCACCGACCAACTTGGCCATGTGCAAAACCCACCGAACTCAAAACTTTCGTGCACCAAGACTTTCATGGTATTCATTTGGGGACATTTGGAGGCCTTTCCAACCTCACATCTCAAAAACCACGAATTTCAATTTTTCACAAAACTCCCCACCAAGCCATCTAGCTATGCCGTGGTGCACCGACCAACTTGGCCATGTGCAAAACCCACCGAACTCAAAACTTTCGTGCACCAAGACTTTCATGGTATTCATTTGGGGACATTTGAGGCCTTTCCAACCCTCACATCTCAAAAACCACGAATTTCAATTTTTCACAAAACTCCCCACCAAGCCATCTAGCTATGCCGTGGTGCACCGCCAACTTGGCCATGTGCAAAACCCACCGAACTCAAAACTTTCGTGCACCAAGACTTTCATGGTATTCATTTGGGGACATTTGGAGGCCTTCCAACCCTCACATCTCAAAAACCACGAATTTCATTTTTCACAAAACTCCCCACCAAGCCATCTAGCTATGCCGTGGTGCACCGACCAACTTGGCCATGTGCAAAACCCACCGAACTCAAAACTTTCGTGCACCAAGACTTTCATGGTATTCATTTGGGGACATTTGGAGGCCTTCCAACCTCACATCTCAAAAACCACGAATTTCAATTTTTCACAAAACTCCCCACCAAGCCATCTAGCTATGCCGTGGTGCACCGACCAACTTGGCCATGTGCAAAACCCACCGAACTCAAAACTTTCGTGCACCAAGACTTTCATGGTATTCATTTGGGGACATTTGGAGGCCTTCCAACCCTCACATCTCAAAAACCACGAATTTCAATTTTTCACAAAACTCCCCACCAAGCCATCTAGCTATGCCGTGGTGCACCGACCAACTTGGCCATGTGCAAAACCCACCGAACTCAAAACTTTCGTGCACCAAGACTTTCATGGTATTCATTTGGGGACATTTGGAGGCCTTTCCAACCCTCACATCTCAAAAACCACGAATTTCATTTTTCACAAAACTCCCCACCAAGCCATCTAGCTATGCCGTGGTGCACCGCCAACTTGGCCATGTGCAAAACCCACCGAACTCAAAACTTTCGTGCACCAAGACTTTCATGGTATTCATTTGGGGACATTTGGAGGCCTTTCCAACCTCACATCTCAAAAACCACGAATTTCATTTTTCACAAAACTCCCCACCAAGCCATCTAGCTATGCCGTGGTGCACCGACCAACTTGGCCATGTGCAAAACCCACCGAACTCAAAACTTTCGTGCACCAAGACTTTCATGGTATTCATTTGGGGACATTTGAGGCCTTTCCAACCTCACATCTCAAAAACCACGAATTTCATTTTTCACAAAACTCCCCACCAAGCCATCTAGCTATGCCGTGGTGCACCGACCAACTTGGCCATGTGCAAAACCCACCGAACTCAAAACTTTCGTGCACCAAGACTTTCATGGTATTCATTTGGGGACATTTGGAGGCCTTCCAACCATCACATCTCAAAAACCACGAATTTCAATTTTTCACAAAACTCCCCACCAAGCCATCTAGCTATGCCGTGGTGCACCGACCAACTTGGCCATGTGCAAAACCCACCGAACTCAAAACTTTCGTGCACCAAGACTTTCATGGTATTCATTTGGGGACATTTGGAGGCCATCCAACCTCACATCTCAAAAACCACGAATTTCAATTTTTCACAAAACTCCCCACCAAGCCATCTAGCTATGCCGTGGTGCACCGACCAACTTGGCCATGTGCAAAACCCACCGAACTCAAAACTTTCGTGCACCAAGACTTTCATGGTATTCATTTGGGGACATTTGGAGGCCTTCCAACCCTCACATCTCAAAAACCACGAATTTCATTTTTCACAAAACTCCCCACCAAGCCATCTAGCTATGCCGTGGTGCACCGACCAACTTGGCCATGTGCAAAACCCACCGAACTCAAAACTTTCGTGCACCAAGACTTTCATGGTATTCATTTGGGGACATTTGGAGGCCTTTCCAACCCTCACATCTCAAAAACCACGAATTTCATTTTTCACAAAACTCCCCACCAAGCCATCTAGCTATGCCGTGGTGCACCGACCAACTTGGCCATGTGCAAAACCCACCGAACTCAAAACTTTCGTGCACCAAGACTTTCATGGTATTCATTTGGGGACATTTGGAGGCCTTTCCAACCCTCACATCTCAAAAACCACGAATTTCATTTTTCACAAAACTCCCCACCAAGCCATCTAGCTATGCCGTGGTGCACCGACCAACTTGGCCATGTGCAAAACCCACCGAACTCAAAACTTTCGTGCACCAAGACTTTCATGGTATTCATTTGGGGACATTTGAGGCCTTTCCAACCCTCACATCTCAAAAACCACGAATTTCATTTTTCACAAAACTCCCCACCAAGCCATCTAGCTATGCCGTGGTGCACCGACCAACTTGGCCATGTGCAAAACCCACCGAACTCAAAACTTTCGTGCACCAAGACTTTCATGGTATTCATTTGGGGACATTTGGAGGCCTTCCAACCCTCACATCTCAAAAACCACGAATTTCATTTTTCACAAAACTCCCCACCAAGCCATCTAGCTATGCCGTGGTGCACCGACCAACTTGGCCATGTGCAAAACCCACCGAACTCAAAACTTTCGTGCACCAAGACTTTCATGGTATTCATTTGGGGACATTTGGAGGCCTTCCAACCTCACATCTCAAAAACCACGAATTTCATTTTTCACAAAACTCCCCACCAAGCCATCTAGCTATGCCGTGGTGCACCGACCAACTTGGCCATGTGCAAAACCCACCGAACTCAAAACTTTCGTGCACCAAGACTTTCATGGTATTCATTTGGGGACATTTGGAGGCCATCCAACCCTCACATCTCAAAAACCACGAATTTCATTTTTCACAAAACTCCCCACCAAGCCATCTAGCTATGCCGTGGTGCACCGACCAACTTGGCCATGTGCAAAACCCACCGAACTCAAAACTTTCGTGCACCAAGACTTTCATGGTATTCATTTGGGGACATTTGGAGGCCATCCAACCTCACATCTCAAAAACCACGAATTTCATTTTTCACAAAACTCCCCACCAAGCCATCTAGCTATGCCGTGGTGCACCGACCAACTTGGCCATGTGCAAAACCCACCGAACTCAAAACTTTCGTGCACCAAGACTTTCATGGTATTCATTTGGGGACATTTGGAGGCCATCCAACCTCACATCTCAAAAACCACGAATTTCAATTTTTCACAAAACTCCCCACCAAGCCATCTAGCTATGCCGTGGTGCACCGACCAACTTGGCCATGTGCAAAACCCACCGAACTCAAAACTTTCGTGCACCAAGACTTTCATGGTATTCATTTGGGGACATTTGGAGGCCTTTCCAACCCTCACATCTCAAAAACCACGAATTTCATTTTTCACAAAACTCCCCACCAAGCCATCTAGCTATGCCGTGGTGCACCGACCAACTTGGCCATGTGCAAAACCCACCGAACTCAAAACTTTCGTGCACCAAGACTTTCATGGTATTCATTTGGGGACATTTGGAGGCCTTCCAACCCTCACATCTCAAAAACCACGAATTTCATTTTTCACAAAACTCCCCACCAAGCCATCTAGCTATGCCGTGGTGCACCGA
Source organism: Vigna unguiculata (assembly GCF_004118075.2). Taxonomy (NCBI): domain Eukaryota; kingdom Viridiplantae; phylum Streptophyta; class Magnoliopsida; order Fabales; family Fabaceae; genus Vigna; species Vigna unguiculata. Next base: position 994,035 of record NW_021010971.1, read on the forward strand.
CCAACTTGGCCATGTGCAAAACCCACCGAACTCAAAACTTTCGTGCACCAAGACTTTCATGGTATTCATTTGGGGACATTTGGAGGCCTTCCAACCCTCACATCTCAAAAACCACGAATTTCATTTTTCACAAAACTCCCCACCAAGCCATCTAGCTATGCCGTGGTGCACCGACCAACTTGGCCATGTGCAAAACCCACCGAACTCAAAACTTTCGTGCACCAAGACTTTCATGGTATTCATTTGGGGACATTTGGAGGCCTTCCAACCTCACATCTCAAAAACCACGAATTTCATTTTTCACAAAACTCCCCACCAAGCCATCTAGCTATGCCGTGGTGCACCGACCAACTTGGCCATGTGCAAAACCCACCGAACTCAAAACTTTCGTGCACCAAGACTTTCATGGTATTCATTTGGGGACATTTGGAGGCCTTTCCAACCTCACATCTCAAAAACCACGAATTTCATTTTTCACAAAACTCCCACCAAGCCATCTAGCTATGCCGTGGTGCACCGACCAACTTGGCCATGTGCAAAACCCACCGAACTCAAAACTTTCGTGCACCAAGACTTTCATGGTATTCATTTGGGACATTTGAGGCCTTTCCAACCCTCACATCTCAAAAACCACGAATTTCATTTTTCACAAAACTCCCCACCAAGCCATCTAGCTATGCCGTGGTGCACCGACCAACTTGGCCATGTGCAAAACCCACCGAACTCAAAACTTTCGTGCACCAAGACTTTCATGGTATTCATTTGGGGACATTTGGAGGCCTTTCCAACCCTCACATCTCAAAAACCACGAATTTCATTTTTCACAAAACTCCCCACCAAGCCATCTAGCTATGCCGTGGTGCACCGACCAACTTGGCCATGTGCAAAACCCACCGAACTCAAAACTTTCGTGCACCAAGACTTTCATGGTATTCATTTGGGACATTTGGAGGCCTTCCAACCCTCACATCTCAAAAACCACGAATTTCATTTTTCACAAAACTCCCCACCAAGCCATCTAGCTATGCCGTGGTGCACCGACCAACTTGGCCATGTGCAAAACCCACCGAACTCAAAACTTTCGTGCACCAAGACTTTCATGGTATTCATTTGGGGACATTTGGAGGCCTTTCCAACCCTCACATCTCAAAAACCACGAATTTCATTTTTCACAAAACTCCCCACCAAGCCATCTAGCTATGCCGTGGTGCACCGACCAACTTGGCCATGTGCAAAACCCACCGAACTCAAAACTTTCGTGCACCAAGACTTTCATGGTATTCATTTGGGGACATTTGGAGGCCTTTCCAACCCTCACATCTCAAAAACCACGAATTTCATTTTTCACAAAACTCCCCACCAAGCCATCTAGCTATGCCGTGGTGCACCGACCAACTTGGCCATGTGCAAAACCCACCGAACTCAAAACTTTCGTGCACCAAGACTTTCATGGTATTCATTTGGGGACATTTGGAGGCCTTTCCAACCCTCACATCTCAAAAACCACGAATTTCATTTTTCACAAAACTCCCCACCAAGCCATCTAGCTATGCCGTGGTGCACCGACCAACTTGGCCATGTGCAAAACCCACCGAACTCAAAACTTTCGTGCACCAAGACTTTCATGGTATTCATTTGGGGACATTTGGAGGCCTTCCAACCTCACATCTCAAAAACCACGAATTTCATTTTTCACAAAACTCCCCACCAAGCCATCTAGCTATGCCGTGGTGCACCGACCAACTTGGCCATGTGCAAAACCCACCGAACTCAAAACTTTCGTGCACCAAGACTTTCATGGTATTCATTTGGGGACATTTGGAGGCCTTTCCAACCCTCACATCTCAAAAACCACGAATTTCATTTTTCACAAAACTCCCCACCAAGCCATCTAGCTATGCCGTGGTGCACCGACCAACTTGGCCATGTGCAAAACCCACCGAACTCAAAACTTTCGTGCACCAAGACTTTCATGGTATTCATTTGGGGACATTTGGAGGCCTTCCAACCCTCACATCTCAAAAACCACGAATTTCATTTTTCACAAAACTCCCCACCAAGCCATCTAGCTATGCCGTGGTGCACCGACCAACTTGGCCATGTGCAAAACCCACCGAACTCAAAACTTTCGTGCACCAAGACTTTCATGGTATTCATTTGGGGACATTTGGAGGCCTTTCCAACCCTCACATCTCAAAAACCACGAATTTCATTTTTCACAAAACTCCCCACCAAGCCATCTAGCTATGCCGTGGTGCACCGACCAACTTGGCCATGTGCAAAACCCACCGAACTCAAAACTTTCGTGCACCAAGACTTTCATGGTATTCATTTGGGGACATTTGGAGGCCTTTCCAACCCTCACATCTCAAAAACCACGAATTTCATTTTTCACAAAACTCCCCACCAAGCCATCTAGCTATGCCGTGGTGCACCGACCAACTTGGCCATGTGCAAAACCCACCGAACTCAAAACTTTCGTGCACCAAGACTTTCATGGTATTCATTTGGGGACATTTGGAGGCCTTCCAACCCTCACATCTCAAAAACCACGAATTTCATTTTTCACAAAACTCCCCACCAAGCCATCTAGCTATGCCGTGGTGCACCGACCAACTTGGCCATGTGCAAAACCCACCGAACTCAAAACTTTCGTGCACCAAGACTTTCATGGTATTCATTTGGGGACATTTGGAGGCCTTCCAACCCTCACATCTCAAAAACCACGAATTTCATTTTTCACAAAACTCCCCACCAAGCCATCTAGCTATGCCGTGGTGCACCGCCAACTTGGCCATGTGCAAAACCCACCGAACTCAAAACTTTCGTGCACCAAGACTTTCATGGTATTCATTTGGGACATTTGGAGGCCTTCCAACCCTCACATCTCAAAAACCACGAATTTCATTTTTCACAAAACTCCCCACCAAGCCATCTAGCTATGCCGTGGTGCACCGACCAACTTGGCCATGTGCAAAACCCACCGAACTCAAAACTTTCGTGCACCAAGACTTTCATGGTATTCATTTGGGACATTTGGAGGCCTTTCCAACCTCACATCTCAAAAACCACGAATTTCATTTTTCACAAAACTCCCCACCAAGCCATCTAGCTATGCCGTGGTGCACCGACCAACTTGGCCATGTGCAAAACCCACCGAACTCAAAACTTTCGTGCACCAAGACTTTCATGGTATTCATTTGGGGACATTTGGAGGCCTTCCAACCCTCACATCTCAAAAACCACGAATTTCATTTTTCACAAAACTCCCCACCAAGCCATCTAGCTATGCCGTGGTGCACCGACCAACTTGGCCATGTGCAAAACCCACCGAACTCAAAACTTTCGTGCACCAAGACTTTCATGGTATTCATTTGGGGACATTTGGAGGCCTTCCAACCCTCACATCTCAAAAACCACGAATTTCATTTTTCACAAAACTCCCCACCAAGCCATCTAGCTATGCCGTGGTGCACCGACCAACTTGGCCATGTGCAAAACCCACCGAACTCAAAACTTTCGTGCACCAAGACTTTCATGGTATTCATTTGGGGACATTTGGAGGCCTTCCAACCCTCACATCTCAAAAACCACGAATTTCATTTTTCACAAAACTCCCCACCAAGCCATCTAGCTATGCCGTGGTGCACCGACCAACTTGGCCATGTGCAAAACCCACCGAACTCAAAACTTTCGTGCACCAAGACTTTCATGGTATTCATTTGGGGACATTTGGAGGCCTTCCAACCCTCACATCTCAAAAACCACGAATTTCATTTTTCACAAAACTCCCCACCAAGCCATCTAGCTATGCCGTGGTGCACCGACCAACTTGGCCATGTGCAAAACCCACCGAACTCAAAACTTTCGTGCACCAAGACTTTCATGGTATTCATTTGGGGACATTTGAGGCCTTTCCAACCCTCACATCTCAAAAACCACGAATTTCATTTTTCACAAAACTCCCCACCAAGCCATCTAGCTATGCCGTGGTGCACCGACCAACTTGGCCATGTGCAAAACCCACCGAACTCAAAACTTTCGTGCACCAAGACTTTCATGGTATTCATTTGGGGACATTTGGAGGCCTTTCCAACCCTCACATCTCAAAAACCACGAATTTCATTTTTCACAAAACTCCCCACCAAGCCATCTAGCTATGCCGTGGTGCACCGACCAACTTGGCCATGTGCAAAACCCACCGAACTCAAAACTTTCGTGCACCAAGACTTTCATGGTATTCATTTGGGGACATTTGGAGGCCTTTCCAACCCTCACATCTCAAAAACCACGAATTTCATTTTTCACAAAACTCCCCACCAAGCCATCTAGCTATGCCGTGGTGCACCGACCAACTTGGCCATGTGCAAAACCCACCGAACTCAAAACTTTCGTGCACCAAGACTTTCATGGTATTCATTTGGGGACATTTGGAGGCCTTTCCAACCCTCACATCTCAAAAACCACGAATTTCATTTTTCACAAAACTCCCCACCAAGCCATCTAGCTATGCCGTGGTGCACCGACCAACTTGGCCATGTGCAAAACCCACCGAACTCAAAACTTTCGTGCACCAAGACTTTCATGGTATTCATTTGGGGACATTTGGAGGCCTTTCCAACCCTCACATCTCAAAAACCACGAATTTCATTTTTCACAAAACTCCCCACCAAGCCATCTAGCTATGCCGTGGTGCACCGCCAACTTGGCCATGTGCAAAACCCACCGAACTCAAAACTTTCGTGCACCAAGACTTTCATGGTATTCATTTGGGGACATTTGAGGCCTTTCCAACCCTCACATCTCAAAAACCACGAATTTCATTTTTCACAAAACTCCCCACCAAGCCATCTAGCTATGCCGTGGTGCACCGCCAACTTGGCCATGTGCAAAACCCACCGAACTCAAAACTTTCGTGCACCAAGACTTTCATGGTATTCATTTGGGGACATTTGGAGGCCTTTCCAACCCTCACATCTCAAAAACCACGAATTTCATTTTTCACAAAACTCCCCACCAAGCCATCTAGCTATGCCGTGGTGCACCGACCAACTTGGCCATGTGCAAAACCCACCGAACTCAAAACTTTCGTGCACCAAGACTTTCATGGTATTCATTTGGGGACATTTGGAGGCCTTCCAACCCTCACATCTCAAAAACCACGAATTTCATTTTTCACAAAACTCCCCACCAAGCCATCTAGCTATGCCGTGGTGCACCGACCAACTTGGCCATGTGCAAAACCCACCGAACTCAAAACTTTCGTGCACCAAGACTTTCATGGTATTCATTTGGGGACATTTGAGGCCTTTCCAACCCTCACATCTCAAAAACCACGAATTTCATTTTTCACAAAACTCCCCACCAAGCCATCTAGCTATGCCGTGGTGCACCGCCAACTTGGCCATGTGCAAAACCCACCGAACTCAAAACTTTCGTGCACCAAGACTTTCATGGTATTCATTTGGGACATTTGAGGCCTTTCCAACCCTCACATCTCAAAAACCACGAATTTCAATTTTTCACAAAACTCCCCACCAAGCCATCTAGCTATGCCGTGGTGCACCGACCAACTTGGCCATGTGCAAAACCCACCGAACTCAAAACTTTCGTGCACCAAGACTTTCATGGTATTCATTTGGGACATTTGGAGGCCTTCCAACCCTCACATCTCAAAAACCACGAATTTCAATTTTTCACAAAACTCCCCACCAAGCCATCTAGCTATGCCGTGGTGCACCGACCAACTTGGCCATGTGCAAAACCCACCGAACTCAAACTTTCGTGCACCAAGACTTTCATGGTATTCATTTGGGGCATTTGGAGGCCTTCCAACCTCACATCTCAAAAACCACGAATTTCAATTTTTTCACAAAAA
>NW_021010972.1:0-29106 GCF_004118075.2 Vigna unguiculata
TGAAATTCATGACACCAAGACAAGCCAAGAAGGATCAACATACGTTGAAGGAGAAAATAGAAAAAGAAAGAATAGAAAAAGAAGAAAAATAAACTGCAGAAGGAAGGGAAATTGAAGAAAAAGAAAAGGAAGTAAAGAAAAAGATTATGGAAAAGGTAGTAGAGAACAAGGTGTTTAATCGAAGCCACCCATGTTTAGTTGCATTCGTTTACGAAAGCGACAACAATGTTGTAAGCCAAAGATTGGTGGAGAAACTCAAGTTACCAACAAGCTTCATCCGAATCAAGCAAGGATCAAATTCAGTACATGACAATTGTGAAAGAGGTATTATGTGATATTGCTCCCACGAACTCTTGTCATCTTCTTTTGAGATGGGCATGGGTTCATTTTAAAACGCTCAATCTTGATGAACGTTCCCTTTATTTGAGGCATGAGGGACATGAAATGAAATTGAAATTTATGACACCAAGACAAACCAAGAAGGATCAACATACGTTGAAGGAGAAAATAGAAAAAGAAAGAATAGAAAAAGAAGAAAATAAACTGTAGAAGGAAGGGAAATTGAAGAAAAAGAAAAGGAAGTAAAGAAAAAGATTATGAAAAGGTAGTAGAGAACAAGGTGTTTAATCGAAGGCCACCCATGTTTAGTTGCATTCGTTTACGAAAGCGACAACAATGTTGTAAGCCAAAGATTGGTGGAGAAACTATAGTTACCAACAAGCTTTCACCGAATCAAGCAAGGATCAAATTCAGTACATGACAATTTGTGAAAGAGGTATTATGTGATATTGCTCCCACGAACTCTTGTCATCTTCTTTTGAGATGGGCATGGGTTCATTTTAAAACGCTCAATCTTGATGAACGTTCCCTTTATTTGAGGCATGAGGGACATGAAATGAAGTTGAAATTTATGACCAAGAAAGCCAAGAAGGATCAACATACGTTGAAGGAGAAAATAGAAAAAGAAAGAATAGAAAAGAAGAAAATAAACTGCAGAAGGAAGGGAAATTGAAGAAAAAGAAAAGGAAGTAAAGAAAAAGATTATGGAAAAGGTAGTAGAGAACAAGTGTTTAATCGAAGCCACCCATGTTTAGTTGCATTCGTTTACGAAAGCGACAAGAATGTTGTAAGCCAAAGATTGGTGGAGAAACTCAAGTTACCAACAAGTTTCATCCGAATCAAGCAAGGATCAAATTCAGTACAGGACAATGTGTGAAAGAAGTATTATGTGATATTGCCACAACCCATTGATCGCTGAAAGGCTGGTTCTTAGAATGCTCAATCTCGATTGTTCGTATTGACGAGGACATGAAATTAAGTTGATTTATTGTCCACACGAATCACACGCAAGATGGAACCTAGGAGGAGAAAATAAGGAAAGGGAGTAAGACGAACGTGGGAGTACAAACCAAATTTCATTCATCAAAGCTGATCAGTACAATGGTTGGTTTGCCTTTTATAGATGAAGGCAACGAATCAGTAAGTGAGGAAGGGTGGATGTCGTCTAACCAAACCTAACGACAAGAGAAAACCTAATGGTGCTAAAGATGGAGAACGTGAGTCAGAAACCACACGTATGAAGCAAGGGTTTGGCGTGAGGTAAAACGTGAGGGTTGTTGCTCACAAAATGGCTGCAGTGCAGGTTGTTGGAGGTGTGCGCAAAAAACCCTAGTAGAGAGAACTCTCCGCGTGTGTATTCAGGAGGAAAGGGTTTGCTGAATTGAATGTGTGCTGCTGTCAAGGAGGTGGGGCTTCGCTACTGAATTGGCTGCATAGTGAAAAATGAGTACGCAGTTGCTGAATGAAATGGCCACCTTGCAGAATAGTTTGACCCAAAGAAAGTGACCAAGCGTTGTAGCAGAATTATGAGGTAGTGCTGGAAGCAATGGTGGATGATGTAGAAAGAAATGGCAGCCTAAAATATGTTGCCACGTAGCTGGCCAACATGTTCCATTCCACACATCATCAAATGCTCAATCATAGATTGGCTGCATTAGTAAATCAACCAATCAACAACTTTTATTTAATTAAAAAAAAAAAAAAAGAAATAAAAAGATTGAGTAGCGTGCCAATGTATAAGCAGGTACTATGATATTGTTCCCATGAACTCTTGTCATCTTCTTTTGAGATGGGCATGGTTTCATTTTAAAACGCTCAATCTTGATGAACGTTCCCTTTATTTGAGGCATGAGGGACATGAAATGAAGTTGAAATTTATGACACCAAGACAAGCCAAGAAGGATCAACATACGTTGAAGGAGAAAATAGAAAAAGAAAGAATAGAAAAAGAAGAAAAATAAACTGCAGAAGGAAGGGAAATTGAAGAAAAAGAAAAGGAAGTAAAGAAAAAGATTATGAAAAGGTAGTAGAGAACAAGGTGTTTAATCGAAAGCCACCCATGTTTAGTTGCATTCGTTTACGAAAGCGACAACAATGTTGTAAGCCAAAGATTGGTGGAGAAACTCAAGTTACCAACAAGCTTTCATCCGAATCAAGCAAGGATCAAATTCAGTACAGGACAATGTGTGAAAGAAGTATTATGTGATATTGCTCCCACGAACTCTTGTCATCTTCTTTTGAGATGGGCATGGGTTCATTTTAAAACGCTCAATCTTGATGAACGTTCCCTTTATTTGAGGCATGAGGGACATGAAATGAAGTTGAAATTTATGACACCAAGACAAGCCAAGAAGGATCAACATACGTTGAAGGAGAAAATAGAAAAAGAAAGAATAGAAAAAGAAGAAAAATAAACTGCAGAAGGAAGGGAAATTGAAGAAAAAGAAAAGGAAGTAAAGAAAAAGATTATGGAAAAGGTAGTAGAGAACAAGGTGTTTAATCGAAAGCCACCCATGTTTAGTTGCATTCGTTTACGAAAGCGACAACAATGTTGTAAGCCAAAGATTGGTGGAGAAACTCAAGTTACCAACAAGCTTTCATCCGAATCAAGCAAGGATCAAATTCAGTACAGGACAATGTGTGAAAGAAGTATTATGTGATATTGCTCCCACGAACTCTTGTCATCTTCTTTTGAGATGGGCATGGTTCATTTTAAAACGCTCAATCTTGATGAACGTTCCCTTTATTTGAGGCATGAGGGACATGAAATGAAGTTGAAATTTATGACACCAAGACAAGCCAAGAAGGATCAACATACGTTGAAGGAGAAAATAGAAAAAGAAAGAATAGAAAAAGAAGAAAAATAAACTGCAGAAGGAAGGGAAATTGAAGAAAAAGAAAAGGAAGTAAAGAAAAAGATTATGGAAAAGGTAGTAGAGAACAAGGTGTTTAATCGAAAGCCACCCATGTTTAGTTGCATTCGTTTACGAAAGCGACAACAATGTTGTAAGCCAAAGATTGGTGGAGAAACTCAAGTTACCAACAAGCTTTCATCCGAATCAAGCAAGGATCAAATTCAGTACAGGACAATGTGTGAAAGAAGTATTATGTGATATTGCTCCCACGAACTCTTGTCATCTTCTTTTGAGATGGGCATGGGTTCATTTTAAAACGCTCAATCTTGATGAACGTTCCCTTTATTTGAGGCATGAGGGACATGAAATGAAGTTGAAATTTATGACACCAAGACAAGCCAAGAAGGATCAACATACGTTGAAGGAGAAAATAGAAAAAGAAAGAATAGAAAAAGAAGAAAAATAAACTGCAGAAGGAAGGGAAATTGAAGAAAAAGAAAAGGAAGTAAAGAAAAAGATTATGGAAAAGGTAGTAGAGAACAAGGTGTTTAATCGAAAGCCACCCATGTTTAGTTGCATTCGTTTACGAAAGCGACAACAATGTTGTAAGCCAAAGATTGGTGGAGAAACTCAAGTTACCAACAAGCTTTCATCCGAATCAAGCAAGGATCAAATTCAGTACAGGACAATGTGTGAAAGAAGTATTATGTGATATTGCTCCCACGAACTCTTGTCATCTTCTTTTGAGATGGGCATGGTTCATTTTAAAACGCTCAATCTTGATGAACGTTCCCTTTATTTGAGGCATGAGGGACATGAAATGAAGTTGAAATTTATGACACCAAGACAAGCCAAGAAGGATCAACATACGTTGAAGGAGAAAATAGAAAAAGAAAGAATAGAAAAAGAAGAAAAATAAACTGCAGAAGGAAGGGAAATTGAAGAAAAAGAAAAGGAAGTAAAGAAAAAGATTATGGAAAAGGTAGTAGAGAACAAGGTGTTTAATCGAAAGCCACCCATGTTTAGTTGCATTCGTTTACGAAAGCGACAACAATGTTGTAAGCCAAAGATTGGTGGAGAAACTCAAGTTACCAACAAGCTTTCATCCGAATCAAGCAAGGATCAAATTCAGTACAGGACAATGTGTGAAAGAAGTATTATGTGATATTGCTCCCACGAACTCTTGTCATCTTCTTTTGAGATGGGCATGGTTCATTTTAAAACGCTCAATCTTGATGAACGTTCCCTTTATTTGAGGCATGAGGGACATGAAATGAAGTTGAAATTTATGACACCAAGACAAGCCAAGAAGGATCAACATACGTTGAAGGAGAAAATAGAAAAAGAAAGAATAGAAAAAGAAGAAAAATAAACTGCAGAAGGAAGGGAAATTGAAGAAAAAGAAAAGGAAGTAAAGAAAAAGATTATGGAAAAGGTAGTAGAGAACAAGGTGTTTAATCGAAAGCCACCCATGTTTAGTTGCATTCGTTTACGAAAGCGACAACAATGTTGTAAGCCAAAGATTGGTGGAGAAACTCAAGTTACCAACAAGCTTTCATCCGAATCAAGCAAGGATCAAATTCAGTACAGGACAATGTGTGAAAGAAGTATTATGTGATATTGCTCCCACGAACTCTTGTCATCTTCTTTTGAGATGGGCATGGTTCATTTTAAAACGCTCAATCTTGATGAACGTTCCCTTTATTTGAGGCATGAGGGACATGAAATGAAGTTGAAATTTATGACACCAAGACAAGCCAAGAAGGATCAACATACGTTGAAGGAGAAAATAGAAAAAGAAAGAATAGAAAAAGAAGAAAAATAAACTGCAGAAGGAAGGGAAATTGAAGAAAAAGAAAAGGAAGTAAAGAAAAAGATTATGGAAAAGGTAGTAGAGAACAAGGTGTTTAATCGAAAGCCACCCATGTTTAGTTGCATTCGTTTACGAAAGCGACAACAATGTTGTAAGCCAAAGATTGGTGGAGAAACTCAAGTTACCAACAAGCTTTCATCCGAATCAAGCAAGGATCAAATTCAGTACAGGACAATGTGTGAAAGAAGTATTATGTGATATTGCTCCCACGAACTCTTGTCATCTTCTTTTGAGATGGGCATGGTTCATTTTAAAACGCTCAATCTTGATGAACGTTCCCTTTATTTGAGGCATGAGGGACATGAAATGAAGTTGAAATTTATGACACCAAGACAAGCCAAGAAGGATCAACATACGTTGAAGGAGAAAATAGAAAAAGAAAGAATAGAAAAAGAAGAAAAATAAACTGCAGAAGGAAGGGAAATTGAAGAAAAAGAAAAGGAAGTAAAGAAAAAGATTATGGAAAAGGTAGTAGAGAACAAGGTGTTTAATCGAAAGCCACCCATGTTTAGTTGCATTCGTTTACGAAAGCGACAACAATGTTGTAAGCCAAAGATTGGTGGAGAAACTCAAGTTACCAACAAGCTTTCATCCGAATCAAGCAAGGATCAAATTCAGTACAGGACAATGTGTGAAAGAAGTATTATGTGATATTGCTCCCACGAACTCTTGTCATCTTCTTTTGAGATGGGCATGGTTCATTTTAAAACGCTCAATCTTGATGAACGTTCCCTTTATTTGAGGCATGAGGGACATGAAATGAAGTTGAAATTTATGACACCAAGACAAGCCAAGAAGGATCAACATACGTTGAAGGAGAAAATAGAAAAAGAAAGAATAGAAAAAGAAGAAAAATAAACTGCAGAAGGAAGGGAAATTGAAGAAAAAGAAAAGGAAGTAAAGAAAAAGATTATGGAAAAGGTAGTAGAGAACAAGGTGTTTAATCGAAAGCCACCCATGTTTAGTTGCATTCGTTTACGAAAGCGACAACAATGTTGTAAGCCAAAGATTGGTGGAGAAACTCAAGTTACCAACAAGCTTTCATCCGAATCAAGCAAGGATCAAATTCAGTACAGGACAATGTGTGAAAGAAGTATTATGTGATATTGCTCCCACGAACTCTTGTCATCTTCTTTTGAGATGGGCATGGTTCATTTTAAAACGCTCAATCTTGATGAACGTTCCCTTTATTTGAGGCATGAGGGACATGAAATGAAGTTGAAATTTATGACACCAAGACAAGCCAAGAAGGATCAACATACGTTGAAGGAGAAAATAGAAAAAGAAAGAATAGAAAAAGAAGAAAAATAAACTGCAGAAGGAAGGGAAATTGAAGAAAAAGAAAAGGAAGTAAAGAAAAAGATTATGGAAAAGGTAGTAGAGAACAAGGTGTTTAATCGAAAGCCACCCATGTTTAGTTGCATTCGTTTACGAAAGCGACAACAATGTTGTAAGCCAAAGATTGGTGGAGAAACTCAAGTTACCAACAAGCTTTCATCCGAATCAAGCAAGGATCAAATTCAGTACAGGACAATGTGTGAAAGAAGTATTATGTGATATTGCTCCCACGAACTCTTGTCATCTTCTTTTGAGATGGGCATGGCTTCATTTTAAAACGCTCAATCTTGATGAACGTTCCCTTTATTTGAGGCATGAGGGACATGAAATGAAGTTGAAATTTATGACACCAAGACAAGCCAAGAAGGATCAACATACGTTGAAGGAGAAAATAGAAAAAGAAAGAATAGAAAAAGAAGAAAAATAAACTGCAGAAGGAAGGGAAATTGAAGAAAAAGAAAAGGAAGTAAAGAAAAAGATTATGGAAAAGGTAGTAGAGAACAAGGTGTTTAATCGAAAGCCACCCATGTTTAGTTGCATTCGTTTACGAAAGCGACAACAATGTTGTAAGCCAAAGATTGGTGGAGAAACTCAAGTTACCAACAAGCTTTCATCCGAATCAAGCAAGGATCAAATTCAGTACAGGACAATGTGTGAAAGAAGTATTATGTGATATTGCTCCCACGAACTCTTGTCATCTTCTTTTGAGATGGGCATGGTTCATTTTAAAACGCTCAATCTTGATGAACGTTCCCTTTATTTGAGGCATGAGGGACATGAAATGAAGTTGAAATTTATGACACCAAGACAAGCCAAGAAGGATCAACATACGTTGAAGGAGAAAATAGAAAAAGAAAGAATAGAAAAAGAAGAAAAATAAACTGCAGAAGGAAGGGAAATTGAAGAAAAAGAAAAGGAAGTAAAGAAAAAGATTATGGAAAAGGTAGTAGAGAACAAGGTGTTTAATCGAAAGCCACCCATGTTTAGTTGCATTCGTTTACGAAAGCGACAACAATGTTGTAAGCCAAAGATTGGTGGAGAAACTCAAGTTACCAACAAGCTTTCATCCGAATCAAGCAAGGATCAAATTCAGTACAGGACAATGTGTGAAAGAAGTATTATGTGATATTGCTCCCACGAACTCTTGTCATCTTCTTTTGAGATGGGCATGGTTCATTTTAAAACGCTCAATCTTGATGAACGTTCCCTTTATTTGAGGCATGAGGGACATGAAATGAAGTTGAAATTTATGACACCAAGACAAGCCAAGAAGGATCAACATACGTTGAAGGAGAAAATAGAAAAAGAAAGAATAGAAAAAGAAGAAAAATAAACTGCAGAAGGAAGGGAAATTGAAGAAAAAGAAAAGGAAGTAAAGAAAAAGATTATGGAAAAGGTAGTAGAGAACAAGGTGTTTAATCGAAAGCCACCCATGTTTAGTTGCATTCGTTTACGAAAGCGACAACAATGTTGTAAGCCAAAGATTGGTGGAGAAACTCAAGTTACCAACAAGCTTTCATCCGAATCAAGCAAGGATCAAATTCAGTACAGGACAATGTGTGAAAGAAGTATTATGTGATATTGCTCCCACGAACTCTTGTCATCTTCTTTTGAGATGGGCATGGTTCATTTTAAAACGCTCAATCTTGATGAACGTTCCCTTTATTTGAGGCATGAGGGACATGAAATGAAGTTGAAATTTATGACACCAAGACAAGCCAAGAAGGATCAACATACGTTGAAGGAGAAAATAGAAAAAGAAAGAATAGAAAAAGAAGAAAAATAAACTGCAGAAGGAAGGGAAATTGAAGAAAAAGAAAAGGAAGTAAAGAAAAAGATTATGGAAAAGGTAGTAGAGAACAAGGTGTTTAATCGAAAGCCACCCATGTTTAGTTGCATTCGTTTACGAAAGCGACAACAATGTTGTAAGCCAAAGATTGGTGGAGAAACTCAAGTTACCAACAAGCTTTCATCCGAATCAAGCAAGGATCAAATTCAGTACAGGACAATGTGTGAAAGAAGTATTATGTGATATTGCTCCCACGAACTCTTGTCATCTTCTTTTGAGATGGGCATGGTTCATTTTAAAACGCTCAATCTTGATGAACGTTCCCTTTATTTGAGGCATGAGGGACATGAAATGAAGTTGAAATTTATGACACCAAGACAAGCCAAGAAGGATCAACATACGTTGAAGGAGAAAATAGAAAAAGAAAGAATAGAAAAAGAAGAAAAATAAACTGCAGAAGGAAGGGAAATTGAAGAAAAAGAAAAGGAAGTAAAGAAAAAGATTATGGAAAAGGTAGTAGAGAACAAGGTGTTTAATCGAAAGCCACCCATGTTTAGTTGCATTCGTTTACGAAAGCGACAACAATGTTGTAAGCCAAAGATTGGTGGAGAAACTCAAGTTACCAACAAGCTTTCATCCGAATCAAGCAAGGATCAAATTCAGTACAGGACAATGTGTGAAAGAAGTATTATGTGATATTGCTCCCACGAACTCTTGTCATCTTCTTTTGAGATGGGCATGGTTCATTTTAAAACGCTCAATCTTGATGAACGTTCCCTTTATTTGAGGCATGAGGGACATGAAATGAAGTTGAAATTTATGACACCAAGACAAGCCAAGAAGGATCAACATACGTTGAAGGAGAAAATAGAAAAAGAAAGAATAGAAAAAGAAGAAAAATAAACTGCAGAAGGAAGGGAAATTGAAGAAAAAGAAAAGGAAGTAAAGAAAAAGATTATGGAAAAGGTAGTAGAGAACAAGGTGTTTAATCGAAAGCCACCCATGTTTAGTTGCATTCGTTTACGAAAGCGACAACAATGTTGTAAGCCAAAGATTGGTGGAGAAACTCAAGTTACCAACAAGCTTTCATCCGAATCAAGCAAGGATCAAATTCAGTACAGGACAATGTGTGAAAGAAGTATTATGTGATATTGCTCCCACGAACTCTTGTCATCTTCTTTTGAGATGGGCATGGCTTCATTTTAAAACGCTCAATCTTGATGAACGTTCCCTTTATTTGAGGCATGAGGGACATGAAATGAAGTTGAAATTTATGACACCAAGACAAGCCAAGAAGGATCAACATACGTTGAAGGAGAAAATAGAAAAAGAAAGAATAGAAAAAGAAGAAAAATAAACTGCAGAAGGAAGGGAAATTGAAGAAAAAGAAAAGGAAGTAAAGAAAAAGATTATGGAAAAGGTAGTAGAGAACAAGGTGTTTAATCGAAAGCCACCCATGTTTAGTTGCATTCGTTTACGAAAGCGACAACAATGTTGTAAGCCAAAGATTGGTGGAGAAACTCAAGTTACCAACAAGCTTTCATCCGAATCAAGCAAGGATCAAATTCAGTACAGGACAATGTGTGAAAGAAGTATTATGTGATATTGCTCCCACGAACTCTTGTCATCTTCTTTTGAGATGGGCATGGTTCATTTTAAAACGCTCAATCTTGATGAACGTTCCCTTTATTTGAGGCATGAGGGACATGAAATGAAGTTGAAATTTATGACACCAAGACAAGCCAAGAAGGATCAACATACGTTGAAGGAGAAAATAGAAAAAGAAAGAATAGAAAAAGAAGAAAAATAAACTGCAGAAGGAAGGGAAATTGAAGAAAAAGAAAAGGAAGTAAAGAAAAAGATTATGGAAAAGGTAGTAGAGAACAAGGTGTTTAATCGAAAGCCACCCATGTTTAGTTGCATTCGTTTACGAAAGCGACAACAATGTTGTAAGCCAAAGATTGGTGGAGAAACTCAAGTTACCAACAAGCTTTCATCCGAATCAAGCAAGGATCAAATTCAGTACAGGACAATGTGTGAAAGAAGTATTATGTGATATTGCTCCCACGAACTCTTGTCATCTTCTTTTGAGATGGGCATGGTTCATTTTAAAACGCTCAATCTTGATGAACGTTCCCTTTATTTGAGGCATGAGGGACATGAAATGAAGTTGAAATTTATGACACCAAGACAAGCCAAGAAGGATCAACATACGTTGAAGGAGAAAATAGAAAAAGAAAGAATAGAAAAAGAAGAAAAATAAACTGCAGAAGGAAGGGAAATTGAAGAAAAAGAAAAGGAAGTAAAGAAAAAGATTATGGAAAAGGTAGTAGAGAACAAGGTGTTTAATCGAAAGCCACCCATGTTTAGTTGCATTCGTTTACGAAAGCGACAACAATGTTGTAAGCCAAAGATTGGTGGAGAAACTCAAGTTACCAACAAGCTTTCATCCGAATCAAGCAAGGATCAAATTCAGTACAGGACAATGTGTGAAAGAAGTATTATGTGATATTGCTCCCACGAACTCTTGTCATCTTCTTTTGAGATGGGCATGGTTCATTTTAAAACGCTCAATCTTGATGAACGTTCCCTTTATTTGAGGCATGAGGGACATGAAATGAAGTTGAAATTTATGACACCAAGACAAGCCAAGAAGGATCAACATACGTTGAAGGAGAAAATAGAAAAAGAAAGAATAGAAAAAGAAGAAAAATAAACTGCAGAAGGAAGGGAAATTGAAGAAAAAGAAAAGGAAGTAAAGAAAAAGATTATGGAAAAGGTAGTAGAGAACAAGGTGTTTAATCGAAAGCCACCCATGTTTAGTTGCATTCGTTTACGAAAGCGACAACAATGTTGTAAGCCAAAGATTGGTGGAGAAACTCAAGTTACCAACAAGCTTTCATCCGAATCAAGCAAGGATCAAATTCAGTACAGGACAATGTGTGAAAGAAGTATTATGTGATATTGCTCCCACGAACTCTTGTCATCTTCTTTTGAGATGGGCATGGCTTCATTTTAAAACGCTCAATCTTGATGAACGTTCCCTTTATTTGAGGCATGAGGGACATGAAATGAAGTTGAAATTTATGACACCAAGACAAGCCAAGAAGGATCAACATACGTTGAAGGAGAAAATAGAAAAAGAAAGAATAGAAAAAGAAGAAAAATAAACTGCAGAAGGAAGGGAAATTGAAGAAAAAGAAAAGGAAGTAAAGAAAAAGATTATGGAAAAGGTAGTAGAGAACAAGGTGTTTAATCGAAAGCCACCCATGTTTAGTTGCATTCGTTTACGAAAGCGACAACAATGTTGTAAGCCAAAGATTGGTGGAGAAACTCAAGTTACCAACAAGCTTTCATCCGAATCAAGCAAGGATCAAATTCAGTACAGGACAATGTGTGAAAGAAGTATTATGTGATATTGCTCCCACGAACTCTTGTCATCTTCTTTTGAGATGGGCATGGTTCATTTTAAAACGCTCAATCTTGATGAACGTTCCCTTTATTTGAGGCATGAGGGACATGAAATGAAGTTGAAATTTATGACACCAAGACAAGCCAAGAAGGATCAACATACGTTGAAGGAGAAAATAGAAAAAGAAAGAATAGAAAAAGAAGAAAAATAAACTGCAGAAGGAAGGGAAATTGAAGAAAAAGAAAAGGAAGTAAAGAAAAAGATTATGGAAAAGGTAGTAGAGAACAAGGTGTTTAATCGAAAGCCACCCATGTTTAGTTGCATTCGTTTACGAAAGCGACAACAATGTTGTAAGCCAAAGATTGGTGGAGAAACTCAAGTTACCAACAAGCTTTCATCCGAATCAAGCAAGGATCAAATTCAGTACAGGACAATGTGTGAAAGAAGTATTATGTGATATTGCTCCCACGAACTCTTGTCATCTTCTTTTGAGATGGGCATGGTTCATTTTAAAACGCTCAATCTTGATGAACGTTCCCTTTATTTGAGGCATGAGGGACATGAAATGAAGTTGAAATTTATGACACCAAGACAAGCCAAGAAGGATCAACATACGTTGAAGGAGAAAATAGAAAAAGAAAGAATAGAAAAAGAAGAAAAATAAACTGCAGAAGGAAGGGAAATTGAAGAAAAAGAAAAGGAAGTAAAGAAAAAGATTATGGAAAAGGTAGTAGAGAACAAGGTGTTTAATCGAAAGCCACCCATGTTTAGTTGCATTCGTTTACGAAAGCGACAACAATGTTGTAAGCCAAAGATTGGTGGAGAAACTCAAGTTACCAACAAGCTTTCATCCGAATCAAGCAAGGATCAAATTCAGTACAGGACAATGTGTGAAAGAAGTATTATGTGATATTGCTCCCACGAACTCTTGTCATCTTCTTTTGAGATGGGCATGGCTTCATTTTAAAACGCTCAATCTTGATGAACGTTCCCTTTATTTGAGGCATGAGGGACATGAAATGAAGTTGAAATTTATGACACCAAGACAAGCCAAGAAGGATCAACATACGTTGAAGGAGAAAATAGAAAAAGAAAGAATAGAAAAAGAAGAAAAATAAACTGCAGAAGGAAGGGAAATTGAAGAAAAAGAAAAGGAAGTAAAGAAAAAGATTATGGAAAAGGTAGTAGAGAACAAGGTGTTTAATCGAAAGCCACCCATGTTTAGTTGCATTCGTTTACGAAAGCGACAACAATGTTGTAAGCCAAAGATTGGTGGAGAAACTCAAGTTACCAACAAGCTTTCATCCGAATCAAGCAAGGATCAAATTCAGTACAGGACAATGTGTGAAAGAAGTATTATGTGATATTGCTCCCACGAACTCTTGTCATCTTCTTTTGAGATGGGCATGGTTCATTTTAAAACGCTCAATCTTGATGAACGTTCCCTTTATTTGAGGCATGAGGGACATGAAATGAAGTTGAAATTTATGACACCAAGACAAGCCAAGAAGGATCAACATACGTTGAAGGAGAAAATAGAAAAAGAAAGAATAGAAAAAGAAGAAAAATAAACTGCAGAAGGAAGGGAAATTGAAGAAAAAGAAAAGGAAGTAAAGAAAAAGATTATGGAAAAGGTAGTAGAGAACAAGGTGTTTAATCGAAAGCCACCCATGTTTAGTTGCATTCGTTTACGAAAGCGACAACAATGTTGTAAGCCAAAGATTGGTGGAGAAACTCAAGTTACCAACAAGCTTTCATCCGAATCAAGCAAGGATCAAATTCAGTACAGGACAATGTGTGAAAGAAGTATTATGTGATATTGCTCCCACGAACTCTTGTCATCTTCTTTTGAGATGGGCATGGCTTCATTTTAAAACGCTCAATCTTGATGAACGTTCCCTTTATTTGAGGCATGAGGGACATGAAATGAAGTTGAAATTTATGACACCAAGACAAGCCAAGAAGGATCAACATACGTTGAAGGAGAAAATAGAAAAAGAAAGAATAGAAAAAGAAGAAAAATAAACTGCAGAAGGAAGGGAAATTGAAGAAAAAGAAAAGGAAGTAAAGAAAAAGATTATGGAAAAGGTAGTAGAGAACAAGGTGTTTAATCGAAAGCCACCCATGTTTAGTTGCATTCGTTTACGAAAGCGACAACAATGTTGTAAGCCAAAGATTGGTGGAGAAACTCAAGTTACCAACAAGCTTTCATCCGAATCAAGCAAGGATCAAATTCAGTACAGGACAATGTGTGAAAGAAGTATTATGTGATATTGCTCCCACGAACTCTTGTCATCTTCTTTTGAGATGGGCATGGCTTCATTTTAAAACGCTCAATCTTGATGAACGTTCCCTTTATTTGAGGCATGAGGGACATGAAATGAAGTTGAAATTTATGACACCAAGACAAGCCAAGAAGGATCAACATACGTTGAAGGAGAAAATAGAAAAAGAAAGAATAGAAAAAGAAGAAAAATAAACTGCAGAAGGAAGGGAAATTGAAGAAAAAGAAAAGGAAGTAAAGAAAAAGATTATGGAAAAGGTAGTAGAGAACAAGGTGTTTAATCGAAAGCCACCCATGTTTAGTTGCATTCGTTTACGAAAGCGACAACAATGTTGTAAGCCAAAGATTGGTGGAGAAACTCAAGTTACCAACAAGCTTTCATCCGAATCAAGCAAGGATCAAATTCAGTACAGGACAATGTG
This sequence comes from Vigna unguiculata, assembly GCF_004118075.2. Lineage (NCBI taxonomy): Eukaryota > Viridiplantae > Streptophyta > Magnoliopsida > Fabales > Fabaceae > Vigna > Vigna unguiculata. Next base: position 14,313 of record NW_021010972.1, read on the forward strand.
TGAAAGAAGTATTATGTGATATTGCTCCCACGAACTCTTGTCATCTTCTTTTGAGATGGGCATGGTTCATTTTAAAACGCTCAATCTTGATGAACGTTCCCTTTATTTGAGGCATGAGGGACATGAAATGAAGTTGAAATTTATGACACCAAGACAAGCCAAGAAGGATCAACATACGTTGAAGGAGAAAATAGAAAAAGAAAGAATAGAAAAAGAAGAAAATAAACTGCAGAAGGAAGGGAAATTGAAGAAAAAGAAAAGGAAGTAAAGAAAAAGATTATGGAAAAGGTAGTAGAGAACAAGGTGTTTAATCGAAAGCCACCCATGTTTAGTTGCATTCGTTTACGAAAGCGACAACAATGTTGTAAGCCAAAGATTGGTGGAGAAACTCAAGTTACCAACAAGCTTTCATCCGAATCAAGCAAGGATCAAATTCAGTACAGGACAATGTGTGAAAGAAGTATTATGTGATATTGCTCCCACGAACTCTTGTCATCTTCTTTTGAGATGGGCATGGCTTCATTTTAAAACGCTCAATCTTGATGAACGTTCCCTTTATTTGAGGCATGAGGGACATGAAATGAAGTTGAAATTTATGACACCAAGACAAGCCAAGAAGGATCAACATACGTTGAAGGAGAAAATAGAAAAAGAAAGAATAGAAAAAGAAGAAAAATAAACTGCAGAAGGAAGGGAAATTGAAGAAAAAGAAAAGGAAGTAAAGAAAAAGATTATGGAAAAGGTAGTAGAGAACAAGGTGTTTAATCGAAAGCCACCCATGTTTAGTTGCATTCGTTTACGAAAGCGACAACAATGTTGTAAGCCAAAGATTGGTGGAGAAACTCAAGTTACCAACAAGCTTTCATCCGAATCAAGCAAGGATCAAATTCAGTACAGGACAATGTGTGAAAGAAGTATTATGTGATATTGCTCCCACGAACTCTTGTCATCTTCTTTTGAGATGGGCATGGCTTCATTTTAAAACGCTCAATCTTGATGAACGTTCCCTTTATTTGAGGCATGAGGGACATGAAATGAAGTTGAAATTTATGACACCAAGACAAGCCAAGAAGGATCAACATACGTTGAAGGAGAAAATAGAAAAAGAAAGAATAGAAAAAGAAGAAAAATAAACTGCAGAAGGAAGGGAAATTGAAGAAAAAGAAAAGGAAGTAAAGAAAAAGATTATGGAAAAGGTAGTAGAGAACAAGGTGTTTAATCGAAGCCACCCATGTTTAGTTGCATTCGTTTACGAAAGCGACAACAATGTTGTAAGCCAAAGATTGGTGGAGAAACTCAAGTTACCAACAAGCTTTCATCCGAATCAAGCAAGGATCAAATTCAGTACAGGACAATGTGTGAAAGAAGTATTATGTGATATTGCTCCCACGAACTCTTGTCATCTTCTTTTGAGATGGGCATGGCTTCATTTTAAAACGCTCAATCTTGATGAACGTTCCCTTTATTTGAGGCATGAGGGACATGAAATGAAGTTGAAATTTATGACACCAAGACAAGCCAAGAAGGATCAACATACGTTGAAGGAGAAAATAGAAAAAGAAAGAATAGAAAAAGAAGAAAAATAAACTGCAGAAGGAAGGGAAATTGAAGAAAAAGAAAAGGAAGTAAAGAAAAAGATTATGGAAAAGGTAGTAGAGAACAAGGTGTTTAATCGAAGGCCACCCATGTTTAGTTGCATTCGTTTACGAAAGCGACAACAATGTTGTAAGCCAAAGATTGGTGGAGAAACTCAAGTTACCAACAAGCTTTCATCCGAATCAAGCAAGGATCAAATTCAGTACAGACAATGTGTGAAAGAAGTATTATGTGATATTGCTCCCACGAACTCTTGTCATCTTCTTTTGAGATGGGCATGGCTTCATTTTAAAACGCTCAATCTTGATGAACGTTCCCTTTATTTGAGGCATGAGGGACATGAAATGAAGTTGAAATTTATGACACCAAGACAAGCCAAGAAGGATCAACATACGTTGAAGGAGAAAATAGAAAAAGAAAGAATAGAAAAAGAAGAAAAATAAACTGCAGAAGGAAGGAAATTGAAGAAAAAGAAAAGGAAGTAAAGAAAAAGATTATGGAAAAGGTAGTAGAGAACAAGGTGTTTAATCGAAGGCCACCCATGTTTAGTTGCATTCGTTTACGAAAGCGACAACAATGTTGTAAGCCAAAGATTGGTGGAGAAACTCAAGTTACCAACAAGCTTTCATCCGAATCAAGCAAGGATCAAATTCAGTACAGACAATGTGTGAAAGAAGTATTATGTGATATTGTACGAATCTTGTTCCTTTTTAAGATTATTTAAATATCTTGTGAGTTTTATTAAGAAAGTAAGTGAAATTCATGGACAAAGAAGCAAGCATTAGATGTGAAGGTTCCTTTCACAAACTCAAGAGAAGAAGATGATGGATTGATTCAAAACAAAAAGGAAATGGAAAGCACATAAACCATAGAAACCCAAGAACAATTAAAGGAAGAAGAAGACATAAAATGAAAGGAAAGAAATGGTAAAAATGGAGAACAGCCACTAAAGGCTAGGCTAGAAGCATGGCAACCTGAAGATGAGTGGATGTGTGCCGCCACTTGCTATGCAAGATAAGGCTTAAAAGTTTCACTCCCAAGGGAGGAAACTCTCACAAATGGTTGAGACACAAGAGTGTTTTTACTTCAAAATGTTCAACCCTTTTACATGTCTAGGAGCACCCCTTATATAGAAGAGTTTAGGGGCCTCTAAGCAAATAAAAGATACCTAAGGATGTCTCTACAAAAACCAACCCTAGCTTCTAGAAACTAGGTCAAATAAGGTTACAAAAATGAGAGACAAAAGAGCTAGCTATGGTGTGTGCAAGGCTAATTTCGTTCTAGCACAAAAGGAGACAAAGAATGTGTCTCATATGTCTCCAAAAAGTGGCCAAAGAGTGCTAAAAACAAAGGAGACCAAAGGTACATAGGTACACTTGCTTCATGCCTTTTACTTTATGCTTTATGCCTTTGCTTTACTCTCTCTTCCACATCATTTATGCTCCCCAATCACCATGCGCCACCTAGCATTGCTTTCTTACTCCTAATTAACCTACAAAGCAAATAAACATAGATTAGCATGTTGGCTTAAGTCAAGTCAACTATAGTCAATAAGTCAAACCTAGTCAAAGGTCAACAAGTCAACTAAAGTTGATTCAACTAAGTCAACTTTGGGAATCAAAAATAATAAACACAAATGAAAAGGGATGAAGGATTAGTGAACTTCCTTTCTAAACATGCTTAGTCTTCTTAAGCATGTGCCTTCATCCTTGGTTGGGGTCAATCCTTCATCATCCTCCCCTTCTTGGAGAGAATTTGACCACAAATTCTTGAAGCCTTTGTGGATGGAACTTGACTTGATTTGGGGAGGATTTGCGCCTCCCTTTTATGAGCTTTTGTTCCATCCTTTCTAAGGGTATTACCCCTAGCTTTGGTTAGGCCATATTTATTTTCTAGACTACTCTTCCTCTCTTGCTTATGCTTTGGGCCTTCCTTTTTGGCTGGGAAGAGAAGGAAGAGTGATGCACATCTTGCTTTGGAAGAATTTTTTTGTAGGCAAGTAAAACCTTGGTGAAAGCTTGCCCCTTTTCTTTTTCTTCTTTATCTTTTCTTATTATATTTCTATCCTTATTAACTTCTTGAGGTGATAGAGGTAGTAAAGTTGTCTTTTTCCCATTTTTGAAGAAAATGTATTGGTTGGTATAGCCATCATGTAAAGTTTGTTTATCAAATTGCCATGGCCTACCTAGTAAGATATGTGTGACTTCCATGGGAACAACATCACATAGCACCTCAATTTTGTAGCTTCCTATAGAGAAGTTAATTAGGACTTGTTTATTGACATCTATTTCTCCCTCTTTACTTATCCAAGCAACCTTGTGCTAGCTATATTGGTACTACTTCCTCCATCAATAATTAGAGAGCAAACCCATTTGTTAATTTTGCACCTAGATTGAAAAATGTTTTCTCTTTGAGTTGGCTCAAGCTCACTTTGATCTTGACCTATCATGCGCCTTAATAACATAGGGTCTTTCTCAAAAATTTTAGTTTTACTAGAGGAAGAAGATTCTTTTGAAAGAGAATGGGGAGATGAGTGTTCACTTTCAACATCATTACTCTTCTTTAAGATCATGGTCCTTTTGGTTGGGCAATTTAAAGCAATGTGATTATACCAAACATTTAAAACATTTAATGGAACTTGATCTTTGAGAAGTGGAATGGTGAATGTGATCACTTGGTGACTTACTTTTACTTGGTGGTTCTTGATGAGAGTTAGAAGGGAACTTATCATGTTTCTTTTTATCCTTTCCCTTCCATGAGTGACTAAAGTAGTGGTTGGGTGAGTAACTCTTCCTTGCCTTCTTTTTCTTTTCAATTGAATTTCAATCCCAAGGGCAAGTGTGAAAACATTTTCAAGAGTGGAGTACTCATACAACTCTACTTGGTCTTGTATGTCTCTCCTAAGACCACTCACAAATCTTTTTATTTTCTCTTTGTTAGTTCTTTTATTTCAACCCTACGCATTTGAGACTCTAATTCTTTAAAGTACTCACTCACACTCATAGAACCTTGGTGAAGCCTTTGGAGCTTCAAAAGATGTTCCTTCCTATAGGAGGGAGGAACAAATCTAGCGCGCATAAGAGTTTTAATGTCCATCCAAGAAGCCGCGGGTGGCCCTTGGTCATAATTCTTACAAACTTTATGCCACCAAGTATTGGCATATTCCAAAAATCCTAAAACTACTAGATCAACTTGTGCTTGATCCTTTACATGATTTTCATTGAAAATTTGATCAACTTTAGCTTCCCAATCAAGGAAGATTTTGGGATCACTTCCTCCATAGAACTTAGGAATCTTTGGAGTTTGCTTCTCTTGTGATGGGTTGCGCCTAGAATGCCCTCTTTTCCTAGCCTCTCTTTCTTGCTCCTAGCTTCAAGCCTTTGAATGTGCTCTTGGATTCTTAGGTCACTTTGCTCCTTGTCTTTTCTCAATTGTTCAAGGACTCCTTCCTAGACAACTCCAAATCCCGAAGTAATATCATCAATGTATTGTTTTTGTTTAGAGTAGGTGCATTTGATGAACTTGCCATGGTTCCTACAACAAAACACTCAAAGCCAAGACAAAATAAATGAATTAGGAGTTAGACAACATGAAAACCGAGACCAATTCCAACCCAAAATGTAACCCAAGTGTTTAGATCACTCTCCCAAAGTAATAAGGCAAGGCTACACTCAAAGCTCCTCCAAAGGAGTGAAGCAAACACTTTTAAAAACTTGTTCAAAACCTTTCAAATGCAAGCAAGTGATTCGGCCACAACATCCCAAGAGTTTCAAGAAAAGAAAACTACTAAGACAAAACAAAGAACACCTAGTGACAAGCAAGAAAAGCACAAAAACAAGGAAAGCTAAACTCTAAAGAAGAAAAGTTTGAGACAAAACTTTTAACAAGACTAAAACAAGAAAAGCACATTTGAAAGACTCTATGGAAAGCACTTAACAAGCATCTTCAAGTCTTAAATCATGCATACACCAAGAAAGATCATAACCAAGTTAAAGCATGGAACTAATTAGCCAATATCACCCAATTCTCAAGTATGAAAACTAGTAGCATAACACCTAGTGAAAAACACACTTTTAGTTCACCAAGGAGCAAGGTTGCTCTCGGTTTTTAGGCAAAAATTGGTGCAAATTTTTCTTCTTTCACAACTAGTTTCATAAAATGGTGAGAAAGAGTTTTAGGTGGCTTGGACACTTAGTTCCTCAAGTTTTAGGCCAAAATCAATTTCATGGAGCATACATCAAGCAAGACATAAAGTGAAAGAAGATTCAAATACTTGGAAAAACAAGAATAAGAAAACTTCAAGCTAACATATGACATATGACTCAAGCAAAAGTTAGGCACATTTAAAGACTCAAACATGACATACACAAAGACACAAACATGTAGCTATCATGCATTTAAACTCATGGATTTGAGTCTCAAAGATAAGCATCAAAAGACATGTTATCCAACCACATTTAGGAGCAAAAAAGTCACAAACCGAAGCCAAAATTGCCACAACATAACCTGAAAACGTTTTTTTCGTATTCTCGGCAGCTCTGACCTTTGCTCACTCATTTGATCATAACTCTCTCCACAGAACTCCAAATGCGTTAATTCTTTTTTTGTTGGAAACTAGACTCACGAGCTTTCTTTTGATATAAAGAAGTACTTTTGGACCACTGAGCTAGCTGCAGTTTATTTTTGCAAAAACGCACACGTTGCTGCCAGCATGTTTTTATGTGGACCATTCAAAGATAGCTACACAAGACAAGGTTAGAACATGAAAACACCATATTCAAGGACAACCAAAGCTCTAGATACCAAATGATGAAGGATTATGTTGTTTCTTTTAAGATATTGAATATTGTGAGAGTTGATTAAGAAAGCTAAGTGAAATCCCCACTGGACATTAAGATAGCAAGCTATCTAGATGTGAAGGTTCCTTTCACAAAGCTCAAGAGAAGAAGATGATGGATTGATTCAAAACAAAAAAGAAATGGAAAGCACATAAACCATAGAAAACTAAGAACAATTAAAGGAAGAAGAAAACATAAAATGGAAAGGAAAGAAATGGTAAAAATGTGAGAAGCACGCCACTACAAGGCTAGGCTAGAAGCCATGGCAACCTTGAAGATGAGTGGATGTGTGCCGCCACTTGCTATGCAAGATAAGGCTTAAAAGTATTCACTCCCAAGGGAGGAAACTCTCACAAATGGTTGAGACACAAGAGTGTTTTTACTTCAAAATGTTCAACCCTTTTACATGTCTAGGAGCACCCCTTATATAGAAGAGTTTAGGGGCCTCTAAGCAAATAAAAGATACCTAAGGATGTCTCTACAAAAACCTAACCCTAGCTTCTAGAAACTAGGTCAAATAAGGTTACAAAAAATGAGAGACAAAAGAGCTAGCTATGGTGTGTGCAAGGCTAATTTCGTTCTAGCACAAAAGGAGACAAAGAATGTGTCTCATATGTCTCCAAAAAGTGGCCAAAGAGTGCTAAAAACAAAGGAGACCAAAGGTACATAGGTACACTTGCTTCATGCCTTTTACTTTATGCTTTATGCCTTTGCTTTACTCTCTCTTCCACATCATTTATGCTCCCCAATCACCATGCGCCACCTAGCATTGCTTTCTTACTCCTAATTAACCTACAAAGCAAATAAACATAGATTAGCATGTTGGCTTAAGTCAAGTCAACTATAGTCAATAAGTCAAACCTAGTCAAAGGTCAACAAGTCAACTAAAGTTGATTCAACTAAGTCAACTTTGGGAATCAAAAATAATAAACACAAATGAAAGGGATGAAGGATTAGTGAACTTCCTTTCTAAACATGCTTAGTCTTCTTAAGCATGTGCCTTTATCCTTGGTTGAAATGAAGTTGAAATTCATGACACCAAGACAAGCCAAGAAGGATCAACATACGTTGAAGGAGAAAATAGAAAAAGAAGAACTATAAACTGCAGAAGGAAGCGAAATTGAAGAAAAAGAAAAGGAAGTAAAGAAAAAGATTATGAAAAAGGTAGTAGAGAACAAGGTGTTTAATCGAAGGCCGCCCATGTTTAGTTGCATTAGTTTACGAAAGCGACAACAATGTTGTAAGCAAAGATTGGTGGAGAAACTACATTACCAACAAGCTTTCACCCGAATGAAGCAAGGATCAAATTCAGTACATGACAATCTGTGAAAGAAGTATATGTGATATTGCTCCCACGAATCTTGTCATCTTCTTTTGAGATTGGCATGGCTTCATTTTAGAACGATCAATCTTGATGAACGTTCCCTTTATTTGAGTCATGAGGGACATGAAATGAAGTTGAAATTTATGACACCAAGACAAGCCAAGAAGGATCAACATACGTTGAAGGAGAAAATAGAAAAGAAAGAATAGAAAAAGAAGAAAAATAAACTGCAGAAGGAAGGGAAATTGAAGAAAAAGAAAAGGAAGTAAAGAAAAAGATTATGAAAAAGGTAGTAGAGAACAAGGTGTTTAATCGAAGGCCACCCATGTTTAGTTGCATTCGTTTACGAAAGCGACAACAATGTTGTAAGAAAAGATTGGTGGAGAAACTACAGTTACAACAAGCTTTCACCCGAATAAGCAAGGATCAAATTCAGTACATGACAATTGTGAAAGAAGTATTATGTGATATTGTCCCACGAACTCTTGTCATCTTCTTTTGAGATGGGCATGGCTTCATTTTAAAACGCTCAATCTTGATGAATGTTCCCTTTATTTGAGGCATGAGGGACATGAAATGAAGTTGAAATTCATGACACCAAGACAAGCCAAGAAGGATCAACATACGTTGAAGGAGAAAATAGAAAAGAAAGAATAGAAAAAGAAGAAAATAAATGCAGAAGGAAGGGAAATTGAAGAAAAAGAAAAGGAAGTAAAGAAAAAGATTATGAAAAGGTAGTAGAGAACAAGGAGTTTAATCGAAGGCCACCCATGTTTAGTTGCATTCGTTTACGAAAGCGACAACATGTTGTAAGCCAAAGATTGGTGGAGAAACTCAAGTTACCAACAAGCTTTCATCCGAATCAAGCAAGGATCAAATTCAGTACAGGACAATGTGTGAAAGAAGTATTATGTGATATTGTTCCCACGAACTCTTGTCATCTTCTTTTGAGATGGGCATGGCTTCATTTTAAAACGCTCAATCTTGATGAACGTTCCCTTTATTTGAGGCATGAGGACATGAAATGAAGTTGAAATTTATGACACCAAGACAAGCCAAGAAGGATCAACATACGTTGATGGAGAAAATAGAAAAAGAAGAAATATAAACTGCAGAAGGAAGGGAAATTGAAGAAAAAGAAAAGGAAGTAAAGAAAAGATTATGAAAAGGTAGTAGAGAACAAGGTGTTTAATCGAAGGCCACCCATGTTTAGTTGCATTCGTTTACGAAAGCGACAACAATGTTGTAAGCAAAGATTGGTGGAGAAACTACAGTTACCAACAAGCTTTCACCCGAATCAAGCAAGGATCAAATTCAGTACATGACAATGTGTGAAAGAAGTATTATGTGATATTGCTCCCACGAACTCTTGTCATCTTCTTTTGAGATGGGCATGGCTTCATTTTAAAACGCTCAATCTTGATGAACGTTCCCTTTATTTGAGGCATGAGGGACATGAAATGAAGTTGAAATTTATGACACCAAGACAAGCCAAGAAGGATCAACATACGTTGAAGGAGAAAATAGAAAAAGAAAGAATAGAAAAAGAAGAAATATAAACTGCAGAAGGAAGGGAAATTGAAGAAAAAGAAAAGGAAGTAAAGAAAAAGATTATGGAAAAGGTAGTAGAGAACAAGGTGTTTAATCGAAGGCCACCCATGTTTAGTTGCATTCGTTTACGAAAGCGACAACAATGTTGTAAGCCAAAGATTGGTGGAGAAACTCAAGTTACCAACAAGCTTTCATCCGAATCAAGCAAGGATCAAATTCAGTACAGGACAATGTGTGAAAGAAGTATTATGTGATATTGTCCCACGAACTCTTGTCATCTTCTTTTGAGATGGGCATGGCTTCATTTTAAAACGCTCAATCTTGATGAACGTTCCCTTTATTTGAGCATGAGGGACATGAAATGAAGTTGAAATTTATGACACCAAGACAAGCCAAGAAGGATCAACATACGTTGAAGGAGAAAATAGAAAAAGAAAGAATAGAAAAAGAAGAAAATAAACTGCAGAAGGAAGGGAAATTGAAGAAAAAGAAAAGGAAGTAAAGAAAAAGATTATGGAAAAGGTAGTAGAGAACAAGGTGTTTAATCGAAGGCCACCCATGTTTAGTTGCATTCGTTTACGAAAGCGACAACAATGTTGTAAGCCAAAGATTGGTGGAGAAACTCAAGTTACCAACAAGCTTTCACCGAATCAAGCAAGGATCAAATTCAGTACAGACAATGTGTGAAAGAAGTATTATGTGATATTGTCCCACGAACTCTTGTCATCTTCTTTTGAGATGGGCATGGCTTCATTTTAAAACGCTCAATCTTGATGAATGTTCCCTTTATTTGAGGCATGAGGGACATGAAATGAAGTTGAAATTCATGACACCAAGACAAGCCAAGAAGGATCAACATACGTTGAAGGAGAAAATAGAAAAGAAAGAATAGAAAAGAAGAAAAATAAACTGCAGAAGGAAGGGAAATTGAAGAAAAAGAAAAGGAAGTAAAGAAAAAGATTATGGAAAAGGTAGTAGAGAACAAGGTGTTTAATCGAAGGCCACCCATGTTTAGTTGCATTCGTTTACGAAAGCGACAACAATGTTGTAAGCCAAAGATTGGTGGAGAAACTCAAGTTACCAACAAGCTTTCATCCGAATCAAGCAAGGATCAAATTCAGTACAGGACAATGTGTGAAAGAAGTATTATGTGATATTGCTCCCACGAACTCTTGTCATCTTCTTTTGAGATGGGCATGGCTTCATTTTAAAACGCTCAATCTTGATGAACGTTCCCTTTATTTGAGGCATGAGGGACATGAAATGAAGTTGAAATTTATGACACCAAGACAAGCCAAGAAGGATCAACATACGTTGAAGGAGAAAATAGAAAAAGAAAGAATAGAAAAAGAAGAAATATAAACTGCAGAAGGAAGGGAAATTGAAGAAAAAGAAAAGGAAGTAAAGAAAAAGATTATGGAAAAGGTAGTAGAGAACAAGGTGTTTAATCGAAGGCCACCCATGTTTAGTTGCATTCGTTTACGAAAGCGACAACAATGTTGTAAGCCAAAGATTGGTGGAGAAACTCAAGTTACCAACAAGCTTTCATCCGAATCAAGCAAGGATCAAATTCAGTACAGGACAATGTGTGAAAGAAGTATTATGTGATATTGCTCCCACGAACTCTTGTCATCTTCTTTTGAGATGGGCATGGCTTCATTTTAAAACGCTCAATCTTGATGAACGTTCCCTTTATTTGAGGCATGAGGGACATGAAATGAAGTTGAAATTTATGACACCAAGACAAGCCAAGAAGGATCAACATACGTTGAAGGAGAAAATAGAAAAGAAAGAATAGAAAAAGAAGAAAATAAACTGCAGAAGGAAGGGAAATTGAAGAAAAAGAAAAGGAAGTAAAGAAAAAGATTATGGAAAAGGTAGTAGAGAACAAGGTGTTTAATCGAAGGCCACCCATGTTTAGTTGCATTCGTTTACGAAAGCGACAACAATGTTGTAAGCCAAAGATTGGTGGAGAAACTCAAGTTACCAACAAGCTTTCATCCGAATCAAGCAAGGATCAAATTCAGTACAGGACAATGTGTGAAAGAAGTATTATGTGATATTGCTCCCACGAACTCTTGTCATCTTCTTTTGAGATGGGCATGGCTTCATTTTAAAACGCTCAATCTTGATGAACGTTCCCTTTATTTGAGGCATGAGGGACATGAAATGAAGTTGAAATTTATGACACCAAGACAAGCCAAGAAGGATCAACATACGTTGAAGGAGAAAATAGAAAAGAAAGAATAGAAAAAGAAGAAAATAAACTGCAGAAGGAAGGGAAATTGAAGAAAAAGAAAAGGAAGTAAAGAAAAAGATTATGGAAAAGGTAGTAGAGAACAAGGTGTTTAATCGAAGGCCACCCATGTTTAGTTGCATTCGTTTACGAAAGCGACAACAATGTTGTAAGCCAAAGATTGGTGGAGAAACTCAAGTTACCAACAAGCTTTCATCCGAATCAAGCAAGGATCAAATTCAGTACAGGACAATGTGTGAAAGAAGTATTATGTGATATTGCTCCCACGAACTCTTGTCATCTTCTTTTGAGATGGGCATGGCTTCATTTTAAAACGCTCAATCTTGATGAACGTTCCCTTTATTTGAGGCATGAGGGACATGAAATGAAGTTGAAATTATGACACCAAGACAAGCCAAGAAGGATCAACATACGTTGAAGGAGAAAATAGAAAAGAAAGAATAGAAAAAGAAGAAAATAAACTGCAGAAGGAAGGGAAATTGAAGAAAAAGAAAAGGAAGTAAAGAAAAAGATTATGGAAAAGGTAGTAGAGAACAAGGTGTTTAATCGAAGGCCACCCATGTTTAGTTGCATTCGTTTACGAAAGCGACAACAATGTTGTAAGCCAAAGATTGGTGGAGAAACTCAAGTTACCAACAAGCTTTCATCCGAATCAAGCAAGGATCAAATTCAGTACAGGACAATGTGTGAAAGAAGTATTATGTGATATTGCTCCCACGAACTCTTGTCATCTTCTTTTGAGATGGGCATGGCTTCATTTTAAAACGCTCAATCTTGATGAATGTTCCCTTTATTTGAGGCATGAGGGACATGAAATGAAGTTGAAATTCATGACACCAAGACAAGCCAAGAAGGATCAACATACGTTGAAGGAGAAAATAGAAAAGAAAGAATAGAAAAAGAAGAAATATAAACTGCAGAAGGAAGGGAAATTGAAGAAAAAGAAAAGGAAGTAAAGAAAAAGATTATGGAAAAGGTAGTAGAGAACAAGGTGTTTAATCGAAGGCCACCCATGTTTAGTTGCATTCGTTTACGAAAGCGACAACAATGTTGTAAGCCAAAGATTGGTGGAGAAACTCAAGTTACCAACAAGCTTTCATCCGAATCAAGCAAGGATCAAATTCAGTACAGACAATGTGTGAAAGAAGTATTATGTGATATTGCTCCCACGAACTCTTGTCATCTTCTTTTGAGATGGGCATGGCTTCATTTTAAAACGCTCAATCTTGATGAACGTTCCCTTTATTTGAGGCATGAGGGACATGAAATGAAGTTGAAATTATGACACCAAGACAAGCCAAGAAGGATCAACATACGTTGAAGGAGAAAATAGAAAAGAAAGAATAGAAAAAGAAGAAATATAAACTGCAGAAGGAAGGGAAATTGAAGAAAAAGAAAAGGAAGTAAAGAAAAAGATTATGGAAAAGGTAGTAGAGAACAAGGTGTTTAATCGAAGGCCACCCATGTTTAGTTGCATTCGTTTACGAAAGCGACAACAATGTTGTAAGCCAAAGATTGGTGGAGAAACTCAAGTTACCAACAAGCTTTCATCCGAATCAAGCAAGGATCAAATTCAGTACAGGACAATGTGTGAAAGAAGTATTATGTGATATTGCTCCCACGAACTCTTGTCATCTTCTTTTGAGATGGGCATGGCTTCATTTTAAAACGCTCAATCTTGATGAACGTTCCCTTTATTTGAGGCATGAGGGACATGAAATGAAGTTGAAATTTATGACACCAAGACAAGCCAAGAAGGATCAACATACGTTGAAGGAGAAAATAGAAAAAGAAAGAATAGAAAAAGAAGAAATATAAACTGCAGAAGGAAGGGAAATTGAAGAAAAAGAAAAGGAAGTAAAGAAAAAGATTATGGAAAAGGTAGTAGAGAACAAGGTGTTTAATCGAAGGCCACCCATGTTTAGTTGCATTCGTTTACGAAAGCGACAACAATGTTGTAAGCCAAAGATTGGTGGAGAAACTCAAGTTACCAACAAGCTTTCATCCGAATCAAGCAAGGATCAAATTCAGTACAGGACAATGTGTGAAAGAAGTATTATGTGATATTGCTCCCACGAACTCTTGTCATCTTCTTTTGAGATGGGCATGGCTTCATTTTAAAACGCTCAATCTTGATGAACGTTCCCTTTATTTGAGGCATGAGGGACATGAAATGAAGTTGAAATTTATGACACCAAGACAAGCCAAGAAGGATCAACATACGTTGAAGGAGAAAATAGAAAAAGAAAGAATAGAAAAAGAAGAAAATAAACTGCAGAAGGAAGGGAAATTGAAGAAAAAGAAAAGGAAGTAAAGAAAAAGATTATGGAAAAGGTAGTAGAGAACAAGGTGTTTAATCGAAGGCCACCCATGTTTAGTTGCATTCGTTTACGAAAGCGACAACAATGTTGTAAGCCAAAGATTGGTGGAGAAACTCAAGTTACCAACAAGCTTTCATCCGAATCAAGCAAGGATCAAATTCAGTACAGGACAATGTGTGAAAGAAGTATTATGTGATATTGCTCCCACGAACTCTTGTCATCTTCTTTTGAGATGGGCATGGCTTCATTTTAAAACGCTCAATCTTGATGAACGTTCCCTTTATTTGAGGCATGAGGGACATGAAATGAAGTTGAAATTTATGACACCAAGACAAGCCAAGAAGGATCAACATACGTTGAAGGAGAAAATAGAAAAAGAAAGAATAGAAAAAGAAGAAATATAAACTGCAGAAGGAAGGGAAATTGAAGAAAAGAAAAGGAAGTAAAGAAAAAGATTATGGAAAAGGTAGTAGAGAACAAGGTGTTTAATCGAAGGCCACCCATGTTTAGTTGCATTCGTTTACGAAAGCGACAACAATGTTGTAAGCCAAAGATTGGTGGAGAAACTCAATTACCAACAAGCTTTCATCCGAATCAAGCAAGGATCAAATTCAGTACAGGACAATGTGTGAAAGAAGTATTATGTGATATTGCTCCCACGAACTCTTGTCATCTTCTTTTGAGATGGGCATGGCTTCATTTTAAAACGCTCAATCTTGATGAACGTTCCCTTTATTTGAGGCATGAGGGACATGAAATGAAGTTGAAATTTATGACACCAAGACAAGCCAAGAAGGATCAACATACGTTGAAGGAGAAAATAGAAAAGAAAGAATAGAAAAAAGAAATATAAAACTGTAGAAGAGGGAAATTGAAGAAAAAGAAAAGGAAAGTAAAGAAAAGATTA
>NW_021010973.1:0-40268 GCF_004118075.2 Vigna unguiculata
TCTTTTCTTCCTTTTCTTTCTTCAATTTCCCTTCCTCTGCGTTATATTTCTTCTTTTCTATTTTCTCCTTCAGCCTATGTGATCCTCGCTTGTCTTGGTGTATAAATTTCAACTTCATTTCATGTCCCTCATGCCTCAAATAAAGGAACGTCATCAAGATTGAGTGTTTAAAATGAAGCCATGCCCATCTCAAAAGAAGATGACAAGAGTTCGTGGGAAGTATCACATAATACTTCTTTCACACATTGTTGTACTGAATTTGATCCTTGCTTGATTCGGAATGAAAGCTTGTTGGTAACTGAGTTTCTCCACCAATCTTTGGCTTACAACATTGTTGTCCTTTGGTAAACGAATGCAACTAAACATGGGTGGCCTTCGATTAAACACCTTGTTTCTCTACTTCCTTTCCATCATCTTTATCTTTCTTCCTTTTCTTTTCTTCAATTTCCCTTCCTTCTGCAGTTTATATTTCTTTCTTTTTCTATTTTCTCCTTCAGCCTATGTTGATCCTTACTGGCTTGTCTTGGTGTCATAAATTTCAACTTCATTTCATGTCCCTCATGCCTCAAAGGGAACGTTCATCAGATTGAGCGTTTTAAAATTAAGCATGCCCATCTCAAAAGAAGATGACAAGAGTTCGTGGGAGCAATATCACATAATACTTCTTTCACACATTGTCCTGTACTGAATTTGCCTTGCTTGATTCGGATGAAAGCTTGTGGTAACTGAGTTTCTCCACCAATCTTTGGCTTACAACATTGTTGTCGCTTTCGTAAACGAATGCAACTAAACATGGGTGGCCTTCGATTAAACACCTTGTTTCTCTACTCCTTTTCCATCATCTTTATCTTTTCTTCCTTTTCTTTTTCTTCAATTTCCCTTCCTTCTGCAGTTTAATTTCTTCTTTTTCTATTTTCTCCTTCAGCCTATGTTGATCCTTACTGGCTTGTCTTGGTGTCATAAATTTCAACTTCATTTCATGTCCCTCATGCCTCAAAGGGAACGTTCATCAAGATTGAGCGTTTTAAAATTGAAGCCATGCCCTCTCAAAAGAAGATGACAAGAGTTCGTGGGAGCAATATCACATAATACTTCTTTCACACATTGTCCTGTACTGAATTTGATCCTTGCTTGATTCGGATGAAAGCTTGTTGGTAACTAGAGTTTCTCCACCAATCTTTGGCTTACAACATTGTTGTCGCTTTCGTAAACGAATGCAACTAAACATGGTGGCCTTCGATTAAACACCTTGTTTCTCTACTTCCTTTTCCATCATCTTTATCTTTTCTTCCTTTTCTTTTTCTTCAATTTCCCTTCTTCTGCAGTTTATATTTCTTCTTTTTCTATTTTCTCCTTCAGCCTATGTTGATCCTTACTGGCTTGTCTTGGTGTCATAAATTTCAACTTCATTTCATGTCCCTCATGCCTCAAAGGGAACGTTCATCAAGATTGAGCGTTTTAAAATTGAAGCCATGCCCATCTCAAAAGAAGATGACAAGAGTTCGTGGGAGCAATATCACATAATACTTCTTTCACACATTGTCCTGTACTGAATTTGATCCTTGCTTGATTCGGATGAAAGCTTGGTGGTAACTAGAGTTTCTCCACCAATCTTTGGCTTACAACATTGTTGTCGCTTTCGTAAACGAATGCAACTAAACATGGGTGGCCTTCGATTAAACACCTTGTTTCTCTACTTCCTTTTCCATCATCTTTATCTTTTCTTCCTTTTCTTTTTCTTCAATTTCCCTTCCTTCTGCAGTTTATATTTCTTCTTTTTCTATTTTCTCCTTCAGCCTATGTTGATCCTTACTGGCTTGTCTTGGTGTCATAAATTTCAACTTCATTTCATGTCCCTCATGCCTCAAATAAAGGGAACGTTCATCAAGATTGAGCGTTTTAAAATGAAGCCATGCCCATCTCAAAAGAAGATGACAAGAGTTCGTGGGAGCAATATCACATAATACTTCTTTCACACATTGTCCTGTACTGAATTTGATCCTTGCTTGATTCGGATGAAAGCTTGGTGGTAACTAGAGTTTCTCCACCAATCTTTGGCTTACAACATTGTTGTCGCTTTCGTAAACGAATGCAACTAAACATGGGTGGCCTTCGATTAAACACCTTGTTTCTCTACTTCCTTTTCCATCATCTTTATCTTTTCTTCCTTTTCTTTTTCTTCAATTTCCCTTCCTTCTGCAGTTTATATTTCTTCTTTTTCTATTTTCTCCTTCAGCCTATGTTGATCCTTACTGGCTTGTCTTGGTGTCATAAATTTCAACTTCATTTCATGTCCCTCATGCCTCAAAGGGAACGTTCATCAAGATTGAGCGTTTTAAAATGAAGCCATGCCCATCTCAAAAGAAGATGACAAGAGTTCGTGGGAGCAATATCACATAATACTTCTTTCACACATTGTCCTGTACTGAATTTGATCCTTGCTTGATTCGGATGAAAGCTTGGTGGTAACTAGAGTTTCTCCACCAATCTTTGGCTTACAACATTGTTGTCGCTTTCGTAAACGAATGCAACTAAACATGGGTGGCCTTCGATTAAACACCTTGTTTCTCTACTTCCTTTTCCATCATCTTTATCTTTTCTTCCTTTTCTTTTTCTTCAATTTCCTTCCTTCTGCAGTTTATATTTCTTCTTTTTCTATTTTCTCCTTCAGCCTATGTTGATCCTTACTGGCTTGTCTTGGTGTCATAAATTTCAACTTCATTTCATGTCCCTCATGCCTCAAAGGGAACGTTCATCAAGATTGAGCGTTTTAAAATGAAGCCATGCCCATCTCAAAAGAAGATGACAAGAGTTCGTGGGAGCAATATCACATAATACTTCTTTCACACATTGTCCTGTACTGAATTTGATCCTTGCTTGATTCGGATGAAAGCTTGGTGGTAACTAGAGTTTCTCCACCAATCTTTGGCTTACAACATTGTTGTCGCTTTCGTAAACGAATGCAACTAAACATGGGTGGCCTTCGATTAAACACCTTGTTTCTCTACTTCCTTTTCCATCATCTTTATCTTTTCTTCCTTTTCTTTTTCTTCAATTTCCCTTCCTTCTGCAGTTTATATTTCTTCTTTTTCTATTTTCTCCTTCAGCCTATGTTGATCCTTACTGGCTTGTCTTGGTGTCATAAATTTCAACTTCATTTCATGTCCCTCATGCCTCAAAGGGAACGTTCATCAAGATTGAGCGTTTTAAAATGAAGCCATGCCCATCTCAAAAGAAGATGACAAGAGTTCGTGGGAGCAATATCACATAATACTTCTTTCACACATTGTCCTGTACTGAATTTGATCCTTGCTTGATTCGGATGAAAGCTTGGTGGTAACTAGAGTTTCTCCACCAATCTTTGGCTTACAACATTGTTGTCGCTTTCGTAAACGAATGCAACTAAACATGGGTGGCCTTCGATTAAACACCTTGTTTCTCTACTTCCTTTTCCATCATCTTTATCTTTTCTTCCTTTTCTTTTTCTTCAATTTCCCTTCCTTCTGCAGTTTATATTTCTTCTTTTTCTATTTTCTCCTTCAGCCTATGTTGATCCTTACTGGCTTGTCTTGGTGTCATAAATTTCAACTTCATTTCATGTCCCTCATGCCTCAAAGGGAACGTTCATCAAGATTGAGCGTTTTAAAATGAAGCCATGCCCATCTCAAAAGAAGATGACAAGAGTTCGTGGGAGCAATATCACATAATACTTCTTTCACACATTGTCCTGTACTGAATTTGATCCTTGCTTGATTCGGATGAAAGCTTGGTGGTAACTAGAGTTTCTCCACCAATCTTTGGCTTACAACATTGTTGTCGCTTTCGTAAACGAATGCAACTAAACATGGGTGGCCTTCGATTAAACACCTTGTTTCTCTACTTCCTTTTCCATCATCTTTATCTTTTCTTCCTTTTCTTTTTCTTCAATTTCCCTTCCTTCTGCAGTTTATATTTCTTCTTTTTCTATTTTCTCCTTCAGCCTATGTTGATCCTTACTGGCTTGTCTTGGTGTCATAAATTTCAACTTCATTTCATGTCCCTCATGCCTCAAAGGGAACGTTCATCAACATTGAGCGTTTTAAAATGAAGCCATGCCCATCTCAAAAGAAGATGACAAGAGTTCGTGGGAGCAATATCACATAATACTTCTTTCACACATTGTCCTGTACTGAATTTGATCCTTGCTTGATTCGGATGAAAGCTTGGTGGTAACTAGAGTTTCTCCACCAATCTTTGGCTTACAACATTGTTGTCGCTTTCGTAAACGAATGCAACTAAACATGGGTGGCCTTCGATTAAACACCTTGTTTCTCTACTTCCTTTTCCATCATCTTTATCTTTTCTTCCTTTTCTTTTTCTTCAATTTCCCTTCCTTCTGCAGTTTATATTTCTTCTTTTTCTATTTTCTCCTTCAGCCTATGTTGATCCTTACTGGCTTGTCTTGGTGTCATAAATTTCAACTTCATTTCATGTCCCTCATGCCTCAAAGGGAACGTTCATCAAGATTGAGCGTTTTAAAATGAAGCCATGCCCATCTCAAAAGAAGATGACAAGAGTTCGTGGGAGCAATATCACATAATACTTCTTTCACACATTGTCCTGTACTGAATTTGATCCTTGCTTGATTCGGATGAAAGCTTGGTGGTAACTAGAGTTTCTCCACCAATCTTTGGCTTACAACATTGTTGTCGCTTTCGTAAACGAATGCAACTAAACATGGGTGGCCTTCGATTAAACACCTTGTTTCTCTACTTCCTTTTCCATCATCTTTATCTTTTCTTCCTTTTCTTTTTCTTCAATTTCCCTTCCTTCTGCAGTTTATATTTCTTCTTTTTCTATTTTCTCCTTCAGCCTATGTTGATCCTTACTGGCTTGTCTTGGTGTCATAAATTTCAACTTCATTTCATGTCCCTCATGCCTCAAAGGGAACGTTCATCAAGATTGAGCGTTTTAAAATGAAGCCATGCCCATCTCAAAAGAAGATGACAAGAGTTCGTGGGAGCAATATCACATAATACTTCTTTCACACATTGTCCTGTACTGAATTTGATCCTTGCTTGATTCGGATGAAAGCTTGGTGGTAACTAGAGTTTCTCCACCAATCTTTGGCTTACAACATTGTTGTCGCTTTCGTAAACGAATGCAACTAAACATGGGTGGCCTTCGATTAAACACCTTGTTTCTCTACTTCCTTTTCCATCATCTTTATCTTTTCTTCCTTTTCTTTTTCTTCAATTTCCCTTCCTTCTGCAGTTTATATTTCTTCTTTTTCTATTTTCTCCTTCAGCCTATGTTGATCCTTACTGGCTTGTCTTGGTGTCATAAATTTCAACTTCATTTCATGTCCCTCATGCCTCAAAGGGAACGTTCATCAAGATTGAGCGTTTTAAAATGAAGCCATGCCCATCTCAAAAGAAGATGACAAGAGTTCGTGGGAGCAATATCACATAATACTTCTTTCACACATTGTCCTGTACTGAATTTGATCCTTGCTTGATTCGGATGAAAGCTTGGTGGTAACTAGAGTTTCTCCACCAATCTTTGGCTTACAACATTGTTGTCGCTTTCGTAAACGAATGCAACTAAACATGGGTGGCCTTCGATTAAACACCTTGTTTCTCTACTTCCTTTTCCATCATCTTTATCTTTTCTTCCTTTTCTTTTTCTTCAATTTCCCTTCCTTCTGCAGTTTATATTTCTTCTTTTTCTATTTTCTCCTTCAGCCTATGTTGATCCTTACTGGCTTGTCTTGGTGTCATAAATTTCAACTTCATTTCATGTCCCTCATGCCTCAAAGGGAACGTTCATCAAGATTGAGCGTTTTAAAATGAAGCCATGCCCATCTCAAAAGAAGATGACAAGAGTTCGTGGGAGCAATATCACATAATACTTCTTTCACACATTGTCCTGTACTGAATTTGATCCTTGCTTGATTCGGATGAAAGCTTGGTGGTAACTAGAGTTTCTCCACCAATCTTTGGCTTACAACATTGTTGTCGCTTTCGTAAACGAATGCAACTAAACATGGGTGGCCTTCGATTAAACACCTTGTTTCTCTACTTCCTTTTCCATCATCTTTATCTTTTCTTCCTTTTCTTTTTCTTCAATTTCCCTTCCTTCTGCAGTTTATATTTCTTCTTTTTCTATTTTCTCCTTCAGCCTATGTTGATCCTTACTGGCTTGTCTTGGTGTCATAAATTTCAACTTCATTTCATGTCCCTCATGCCTCAAAGGGAACGTTCATCAAGATTGAGCGTTTTAAAATGAAGCCATGCCCATCTCAAAAGAAGATGACAAGAGTTCGTGGGAGCAATATCACATAATACTTCTTTCACACATTGTCCTGTACTGAATTTGATCCTTGCTTGATTCGGATGAAAGCTTGGTGGTAACTAGAGTTTCTCCACCAATCTTTGGCTTACAACATTGTTGTCGCTTTCGTAAACGAATGCAACTAAACATGGGTGGCCTTCGATTAAACACCTTGTTTCTCTACTTCCTTTTCCATCATCTTTATCTTTTCTTCCTTTTCTTTTTCTTCAATTTCCCTTCCTTCTGCAGTTTATATTTCTTCTTTTTCTATTTTCTCCTTCAGCCTATGTTGATCCTTACTGGCTTGTCTTGGTGTCATAAATTTCAACTTCATTTCATGTCCCTCATGCCTCAAAGGGAACGTTCATCAAGATTGAGCGTTTTAAAATGAAGCCATGCCCATCTCAAAAGAAGATGACAAGAGTTCGTGGGAGCAATATCACATAATACTTCTTTCACACATTGTCCTGTACTGAATTTGATCCTTGCTTGATTCGGATGAAAGCTTGGTGGTAACTAGAGTTTCTCCACCAATCTTTGGCTTACAACATTGTTGTCGCTTTCGTAAACGAATGCAACTAAACATGGGTGGCCTTCGATTAAACACCTTGTTTCTCTACTTCCTTTTCCATCATCTTTATCTTTTCTTCCTTTTCTTTTTCTTCAATTTCCCTTCCTTCTGCAGTTTATATTTCTTCTTTTTCTATTTTCTCCTTCAGCCTATGTTGATCCTTACTGGCTTGTCTTGGTGTCATAAATTTCAACTTCATTTCATGTCCCTCATGCCTCAAATAAAGGGAACGTTCATCAAGATTGAGCGTTTTAAAATGAAGCCATGCCCATCTCAAAAGAAGATGACAAGAGTTCGTGGGAGCAATATCACATAATACTTCTTTCACACATTGTCCTGTACTGAATTTGATCCTTGCTTGATTCGGATGAAAGCTTGGTGGTAACTAGAGTTTCTCCACCAATCTTTGGCTTACAACATTGTTGTCGCTTTCGTAAACGAATGCAACTAAACATGGGTGGCCTTCGATTAAACACCTTGTTTCTCTACTTCCTTTTCCATCATCTTTATCTTTTCTTCCTTTTCTTTTTCTTCAATTTCCCTTCCTTCTGCAGTTTATATTTCTTCTTTTTCTATTTTCTCCTTCAGCCTATGTTGATCCTTACTGGCTTGTCTTGGTGTCATAAATTTCAACTTCATTTCATGTCCCTCATGCCTCAAAGGGAACGTTCATCAAGATTGAGCGTTTTAAAATGAAGCCATGCCCATCTCAAAAGAAGATGACAAGAGTTCGTGGGAGCAATATCACATAATACTTCTTTCACACATTGTCCTGTACTGAATTTGATCCTTGCTTGATTCGGATGAAAGCTTGGTGGTAACTAGAGTTTCTCCACCAATCTTTGGCTTACAACATTGTTGTCGCTTTCGTAAACGAATGCAACTAAACATGGGTGGCCTTCGATTAAACACCTTGTTTCTCTACTTCCTTTTCCATCATCTTTATCTTTTCTTCCTTTTCTTTTTCTTCAATTTCCCTTCCTTCTGCAGTTTATATTTCTTCTTTTTCTATTTTCTCCTTCAGCCTATGTTGATCCTTACTGGCTTGTCTTGGTGTCATAAATTTCAACTTCATTTCATGTCCCTCATGCCTCAAAGGGAACGTTCATCAAGATTGAGCGTTTTAAAATGAAGCCATGCCCATCTCAAAAGAAGATGACAAGAGTTCGTGGGAGCAATATCACATAATACTTCTTTCACACATTGTCCTGTACTGAATTTGATCCTTGCTTGATTCGGATGAAAGCTTGGTGGTAACTAGAGTTTCTCCACCAATCTTTGGCTTACAACATTGTTGTCGCTTTCGTAAACGAATGCAACTAAACATGGGTGGCCTTCGATTAAACACCTTGTTTCTCTACTTCCTTTTCCATCATCTTTATCTTTTCTTCCTTTTCTTTTTCTTCAATTTCCCTTCCTTCTGCAGTTTATATTTCTTCTTTTTCTATTTTCTCCTTCAGCCTATGTTGATCCTTACTGGCTTGTCTTGGTGTCATAAATTTCAACTTCATTTCATGTCCCTCATGCCTCAAAGGGAACGTTCATCAAGATTGAGCGTTTTAAAATGAAGCCATGCCCATCTCAAAAGAAGATGACAAGAGTTCGTGGGAGCAATATCACATAATACTTCTTTCACACATTGTCCTGTACTGAATTTGATCCTTGCTTGATTCGGATGAAAGCTTGGTGGTAACTAGAGTTTCTCCACCAATCTTTGGCTTACAACATTGTTGTCGCTTTCGTAAACGAATGCAACTAAACATGGGTGGCCTTCGATTAAACACCTTGTTTCTCTACTTCCTTTTCCATCATCTTTATCTTTTCTTCCTTTTCTTTTTCTTCAATTTCCCTTCCTTCTGCAGTTTATATTTCTTCTTTTTCTATTTTCTCCTTCAGCCTATGTTGATCCTTACTGGCTTGTCTTGGTGTCATAAATTTCAACTTCATTTCATGTCCCTCATGCCTCAAATAAAGGGAACGTTCATCAAGATTGAGCGTTTTAAAATGAAGCCATGCCCATCTCAAAAGAAGATGACAAGAGTTCGTGGGAGCAATATCACATAATACTTCTTTCACACATTGTCCTGTACTGAATTTGATCCTTGCTTGATTCGGATGAAAGCTTGGTGGTAACTAGAGTTTCTCCACCAATCTTTGGCTTACAACATTGTTGTCGCTTTCGTAAACGAATGCAACTAAACATGGGTGGCCTTCGATTAAACACCTTGTTTCTCTACTTCCTTTTCCATCATCTTTATCTTTTCTTCCTTTTCTTTTTCTTCAATTTCCCTTCCTTCTGCAGTTTATATTTCTTCTTTTTCTATTTTCTCCTTCAGCCTATGTTGATCCTTACTGGCTTGTCTTGGTGTCATAAATTTCAACTTCATTTCATGTCCCTCATGCCTCAAAGGGAACGTTCATCAAGATTGAGCGTTTTAAAATGAAGCCATGCCCATCTCAAAAGAAGATGACAAGAGTTCGTGGGAGCAATATCACATAATACTTCTTTCACACATTGTCCTGTACTGAATTTGATCCTTGCTTGATTCGGATGAAAGCTTGGTGGTAACTAGAGTTTCTCCACCAATCTTTGGCTTACAACATTGTTGTCGCTTTCGTAAACGAATGCAACTAAACATGGGTGGCCTTCGATTAAACACCTTGTTTCTCTACTTCCTTTTCCATCATCTTTATCTTTTCTTCCTTTTCTTTTTCTTCAATTTCCCTTCCTTCTGCAGTTTATATTTCTTCTTTTTCTATTTTCTCCTTCAGCCTATGTTGATCCTTACTGGCTTGTCTTGGTGTCATAAATTTCAACTTCATTTCATGTCCCTCATGCCTCAAATAAAGGGAACGTTCATCAAGATTGAGCGTTTTAAAATGAAGCCATGCCCATCTCAAAAGAAGATGACAAGAGTTCGTGGGAGCAATATCACATAATACTTCTTTCACACATTGTCCTGTACTGAATTTGATCCTTGCTTGATTCGGATGAAAGCTTGGTGGTAACTAGAGTTTCTCCACCAATCTTTGGCTTACAACATTGTTGTCGCTTTCGTAAACGAATGCAACTAAACATGGGTGGCCTTCGATTAAACACCTTGTTTCTCTACTTCCTTTTCCATCATCTTTATCTTTTCTTCCTTTTCTTTTTCTTCAATTTCCCTTCCTTCTGCAGTTTATATTTCTTCTTTTTCTATTTTCTCCTTCAGCCTATGTTGATCCTTACTGGCTTGTCTTGGTGTCATAAATTTCAACTTCATTTCATGTCCCTCATGCCTCAAAGGGAACGTTCATCAAGATTGAGCGTTTTAAAATGAAGCCATGCCCATCTCAAAAGAAGATGACAAGAGTTCGTGGGAGCAATATCACATAATACTTCTTTCACACATTGTCCTGTACTGAATTTGATCCTTGCTTGATTCGGATGAAAGCTTGGTGGTAACTAGAGTTTCTCCACCAATCTTTGGCTTACAACATTGTTGTCGCTTTCGTAAACGAATGCAACTAAACATGGGTGGCCTTCGATTAAACACCTTGTTTCTCTACTTCCTTTTCCATCATCTTTATCTTTTCTTCCTTTTCTTTTTCTTCAATTTCCCTTCCTTCTGCAGTTTATATTTCTTCTTTTTCTATTTTCTCCTTCAGCCTATGTTGATCCTTACTGGCTTGTCTTGGTGTCATAAATTTCAACTTCATTTCATGTCCCTCATGCCTCAAAGGGAACGTTCATCAAGATTGAGCGTTTTAAAATGAAGCCATGCCCATCTCAAAAGAAGATGACAAGAGTTCGTGGGAGCAATATCACATAATACTTCTTTCACACATTGTCCTGTACTGAATTTGATCCTTGCTTGATTCGGATGAAAGCTTGGTGGTAACTAGAGTTTCTCCACCAATCTTTGGCTTACAACATTGTTGTCGCTTTCGTAAACGAATGCAACTAAACATGGGTGGCCTTCGATTAAACACCTTGTTTCTCTACTTCCTTTTCCATCATCTTTATCTTTTCTTCCTTTTCTTTTTCTTCAATTTCCCTTCCTTCTGCAGTTTATATTTCTTCTTTTTCTATTTTCTCCTTCAGCCTATGTTGATCCTTACTGGCTTGTCTTGGTGTCATAAATTTCAACTTCATTTCATGTCCCTCATGCCTCAAAGGGAACGTTCATCAAGATTGAGCGTTTTAAAATGAAGCCATGCCCATCTCAAAAGAAGATGACAAGAGTTCGTGGGAGCAATATCACATAATACTTCTTTCACACATTGTCCTGTACTGAATTTGATCCTTGCTTGATTCGGATGAAAGCTTGGTGGTAACTAGAGTTTCTCCACCAATCTTTGGCTTACAACATTGTTGTCGCTTTCGTAAACGAATGCAACTAAACATGGGTGGCCTTCGATTAAACACCTTGTTTCTCTACTTCCTTTTCCATCATCTTTATCTTTTCTTCCTTTTCTTTTTCTTCAATTTCCCTTCCTTCTGCAGTTTATATTTCTTCTTTTTCTATTTTCTCCTTCAGCCTATGTTGATCCTTACTGGCTTGTCTTGGTGTCATAAATTTCAACTTCATTTCATGTCCCTCATGCCTCAAATAAAGGGAACGTTCATCAAGATTGAGCGTTTTAAAATGAAGCCATGCCCATCTCAAAAGAAGATGACAAGAGTTCGTGGGAGCAATATCACATAATACTTCTTTCACACATTGTCCTGTACTGAATTTGATCCTTGCTTGATTCGGATGAAAGCTTGGTGGTAACTAGAGTTTCTCCACCAATCTTTGGCTTACAACATTGTTGTCGCTTTCGTAAACGAATGCAACTAAACATGGGTGGCCTTCGATTAAACACCTTGTTTCTCTACTTCCTTTTCCATCATCTTTATCTTTTCTTCCTTTTCTTTTTCTTCAATTTCCCTTCCTTCTGCAGTTTATATTTCTTCTTTTTCTATTTTCTCCTTCAGCCTATGTTGATCCTTACTGGCTTGTCTTGGTGTCATAAATTTCAACTTCATTTCATGTCCCTCATGCCTCAAAGGGAACGTTCATCAAGATTGAGCGTTTTAAAATGAAGCCATGCCCATCTCAAAAGAAGATGACAAGAGTTCGTGGGAGCAATATCACATAATACTTCTTTCACACATTGTCCTGTACTGAATTTGATCCTTGCTTGATTCGGATGAAAGCTTGGTGGTAACTAGAGTTTCTCCACCAATCTTTGGCTTACAACATTGTTGTCGCTTTCGTAAACGAATGCAACTAAACATGGGTGGCCTTCGATTAAACACCTTGTTTCTCTACTTCCTTTTCCATCATCTTTATCTTTTCTTCCTTTTCTTTTTCTTCAATTTCCCTTCCTTCTGCAGTTTATATTTCTTCTTTTTCTATTTTCTCCTTCAGCCTATGTTGATCCTTACTGGCTTGTCTTGGTGTCATAAATTTCAACTTCATTTCATGTCCCTCATGCCTCAAATAAAGGGAACGTTCATCAAGATTGAGCGTTTTAAAATGAAGCCATGCCCATCTCAAAAGAAGATGACAAGAGTTCGTGGGAGCAATATCACATAATACTTCTTTCACACATTGTCCTGTACTGAATTTGATCCTTGCTTGATTCGGATGAAAGCTTGGTGGTAACTAGAGTTTCTCCACCAATCTTTGGCTTACAACATTGTTGTCGCTTTCGTAAACGAATGCAACTAAACATGGGTGGCCTTCGATTAAACACCTTGTTTCTCTACTTCCTTTTCCATCATCTTTATCTTTTCTTCCTTTTCTTTTTCTTCAATTTCCCTTCCTTCTGCAGTTTATATTTCTTCTTTTTCTATTTTCTCCTTCAGCCTATGTTGATCCTTACTGGCTTGTCTTGGTGTCATAAATTTCAACTTCATTTCATGTCCCTCATGCCTCAAAGGGAACGTTCATCAAGATTGAGCGTTTTAAAATGAAGCCATGCCCATCTCAAAAGAAGATGACAAGAGTTCGTGGGAGCAATATCACATAATACTTCTTTCACACATTGTCCTGTACTGAATTTGATCCTTGCTTGATTCGGATGAAAGCTTGGTGGTAACTAGAGTTTCTCCACCAATCTTTGGCTTACAACATTGTTGTCGCTTTCGTAAACGAATGCAACTAAACATGGGTGGCCTTCGATTAAACACCTTGTTTCTCTACTTCCTTTTCCATCATCTTTATCTTTTCTTCCTTTTCTTTTTCTTCAATTTCCCTTCCTTCTGCAGTTTATATTTCTTCTTTTTCTATTTTCTCCTTCAGCCTATGTTGATCCTTACTGGCTTGTCTTGGTGTCATAAATTTCAACTTCATTTCATGTCCCTCATGCCTCAAAGGGAACGTTCATCAAGATTGAGCGTTTTAAAATGAAGCCATGCCCATCTCAAAAGAAGATGACAAGAGTTCGTGGGAGCAATATCACATAATACTTCTTTCACACATTGTCCTGTACTGAATTTGATCCTTGCTTGATTCGGATGAAAGCTTGGTGGTAACTAGAGTTTCTCCACCAATCTTTGGCTTACAACATTGTTGTCGCTTTCGTAAACGAATGCAACTAAACATGGGTGGCCTTCGATTAAACACCTTGTTTCTCTACTTCCTTTTCCATCATCTTTATCTTTTCTTCCTTTTCTTTTTCTTCAATTTCCCTTCCTTCTGCAGTTTATATTTCTTCTTTTTCTATTTTCTCCTTCAGCCTATGTTGATCCTTACTGGCTTGTCTTGGTGTCATAAATTTCAACTTCATTTCATGTCCCTCATGCCTCAAATAAAGGGAACGTTCATCAAGATTGAGCGTTTTAAAATGAAGCCATGCCCATCTCAAAAGAAGATGACAAGAGTTCGTGGGAGCAATATCACATAATACTTCTTTCACACATTGTCCTGTACTGAATTTGATCCTTGCTTGATTCGGATGAAAGCTTGGTGGTAACTAGAGTTTCTCCACCAATCTTTGGCTTACAACATTGTTGTCGCTTTCGTAAACGAATGCAACTAAACATGGGTGGCCTTCGATTAAACACCTTGTTTCTCTACTTCCTTTTCCATCATCTTTATCTTTTCTTCCTTTTCTTTTTCTTCAATTTCCCTTCCTTCTGCAGTTTATATTTCTTCTTTTTCTATTTTCTCCTTCAGCCTATGTTGATCCTTACTGGCTTGTCTTGGTGTCATAAATTTCAACTTCATTTCATGTCCCTCATGCCTCAAAGGGAACGTTCATCAAGATTGAGCGTTTTAAAATGAAGCCATGCCCATCTCAAAAGAAGATGACAAGAGTTCGTGGGAGCAATATCACATAATACTTCTTTCACACATTGTCCTGTACTGAATTTGATCCTTGCTTGATTCGGATGAAAGCTTGGTGGTAACTAGAGTTTCTCCACCAATCTTTGGCTTACAACATTGTTGTCGCTTTCGTAAACGAATGCAACTAAACATGGGTGGCCTTCGATTAAACACCTTGTTTCTCTACTTCCTTTTCCATCATCTTTATCTTTTCTTCCTTTTCTTTTTCTTCAATTTCCCTTCCTTCTGCAGTTTATATTTCTTCTTTTTCTATTTTCTCCTTCAGCCTATGTTGATCCTTACTGGCTTGTCTTGGTGTCATAAATTTCAACTTCATTTCATGTCCCTCATGCCTCAAATAAAGGGAACGTTCATCAAGATTGAGCGTTTTAAAATGAAGCCATGCCCATCTCAAAAGAAGATGACAAGAGTTCGTGGGAGCAATATCACATAATACTTCTTTCACACATTGTCCTGTACTGAATTTGATCCTTGCTTGATTCGGATGAAAGCTTGGTGGTAACTAGAGTTTCTCCACCAATCTTTGGCTTACAACATTGTTGTCGCTTTCGTAAACGAATGCAACTAAACATGGGTGGCCTTCGATTAAACACCTTGTTTCTCTACTTCCTTTTCCATCATCTTTATCTTTTCTTCCTTTTCTTTTTCTTCAATTTCCCTTCCTTCTGCAGTTTATATTTCTTCTTTTTCTATTTTCTCCTTCAGCCTATGTTGATCCTTACTGGCTTGTCTTGGTGTCATAAATTTCAACTTCATTTCATGTCCCTCATGCCTCAAATAAAGGGAACGTTCATCAAGATTGAGCGTTTTAAAATGAAGCCATGCCCATCTCAAAAGAAGATGACAAGAGTTCGTGGGAGCAATATCACATAATACTTCTTTCACACATTGTCCTGTACTGAATTTGATCCTTGCTTGATTCGGATGAAAGCTTGGTGGTAACTAGAGTTTCTCCACCAATCTTTGGCTTACAACATTGTTGTCGCTTTCGTAAACGAATGCAACTAAACATGGGTGGCCTTCGATTAAACACCTTGTTTCTCTACTTCCTTTTCCATCATCTTTATCTTTTCTTCCTTTTCTTTTTCTTCAATTTCCCTTCCTTCTGCAGTTTATATTTCTTCTTTTTCTATTTTCTCCTTCAGCCTATGTTGATCCTTACTGGCTTGTCTTGGTGTCATAAATTTCAACTTCATTTCATGTCCCTCATGCCTCAAATAAAGGGAACGTTCATCAAGATTGAGCGTTTTAAAATGAAGCCATGCCCATCTCAAAAGAAGATGACAAGAGTTCGTGGGAGCAATATCACATAATACTTCTTTCACACATTGTCCTGTACTGAATTTGATCCTTGCTTGATTCGGATGAAAGCTTGGTGGTAACTAGAGTTTCTCCACCAATCTTTGGCTTACAACATTGTTGTCGCTTTCGTAAACGAATGCAACTAAACATGGGTGGCCTTCGATTAAACACCTTGTTTCTCTACTTCCTTTTCCATCATCTTTATCTTTTCTTCCTTTTCTTTTTCTTCAATTTCCCTTCCTTCTGCAGTTTATATTTCTTCTTTTTCTATTTTCTCCTTCAGCCTATGTTGATCCTTACTGGCTTGTCTTGGTGTCATAAATTTCAACTTCATTTCATGTCCCTCATGCCTCAAAGGGAACGTTCATCAAGATTGAGCGTTTTAAAATGAAGCCATGCCCATCTCAAAAGAAGATGACAAGAGTTCGTGGGAGCAATATCACATAATACTTCTTTCACACATTGTCCTGTACTGAATTTGATCCTTGCTTGATTCGGATGAAAGCTTGGTGGTAACTAGAGTTTCTCCACCAATCTTTGGCTTACAACATTGTTGTCGCTTTCGTAAACGAATGCAACTAAACATGGGTGGCCTTCGATTAAACACCTTGTTTCTCTACTTCCTTTTCCATCATCTTTATCTTTTCTTCCTTTTCTTTTTCTTCAATTTCCCTTCCTTCTGCAGTTTATATTTCTTCTTTTTCTATTTTCTCCTTCAGCCTATGTTGATCCTTACTGGCTTGTCTTGGTGTCATAAATTTCAACTTCATTTCATGTCCCTCATGCCTCAAATAAAGGGAACGTTCATCAAGATTGAGCGTTTTAAAATGAAGCCATGCCCATCTCAAAAGAAGATGACAAGAGTTCGTGGGAGCAATATCACATAATACTTCTTTCACACATTGTCCTGTACTGAATTTGATCCTTGCTTGATTCGGATGAAAGCTTGGTGGTAACTAGAGTTTCTCCACCAATCTTTGGCTTACAACATTGTTGTCGCTTTCGTAAACGAATGCAACTAAACATGGGTGGCCTTCGATTAAACACCTTGTTTCTCTACTTCCTTTTCCATCATCTTTATCTTTTCTTCCTTTTCTTTTTCTTCAATTTCCCTTCCTTCTGCAGTTTATATTTCTTCTTTTTCTATTTTCTCCTTCAGCCTATGTTGATCCTTACTGGCTTGTCTTGGTGTCATAAATTTCAACTTCATTTCATGTCCCTCATGCCTCAAAGGGAACGTTCATCAAGATTGAGCGTTTTAAAATGAAGCCATGCCCATCTCAAAAGAAGATGACAAGAGTTCGTGGGAGCAATATCACATAATACTTCTTTCACACATTGTCCTGTACTGAATTTGATCCTTGCTTGATTCGGATGAAAGCTTGGTGGTAACTAGAGTTTCTCCACCAATCTTTGGCTTACAACATTGTTGTCGCTTTCGTAAACGAATGCAACTAAACATGGGTGGCCTTCGATTAAACACCTTGTTTCTCTACTTCCTTTTCCATCATCTTTATCTTTTCTTCCTTTTCTTTTTCTTCAATTTCCCTTCCTTCTGCAGTTTATATTTCTTCTTTTTCTATTTTCTCCTTCAGCCTATGTTGATCCTTACTGGCTTGTCTTGGTGTCATAAATTTCAACTTCATTTCATGTCCCTCATGCCTCAAATAAAGGGAACGTTCATCAAGATTGAGCGTTTTAAAATGAAGCCATGCCCATCTCAAAAGAAGATGACAAGAGTTCGTGGGAGCAATATCACATAATACTTCTTTCACACATTGTCCTGTACTGAATTTGATCCTTGCTTGATTCGGATGAAAGCTTGGTGGTAACTAGAGTTTCTCCACCAATCTTTGGCTTACAACATTGTTGTCGCTTTCGTAAACGAATGCAACTAAACATGGGTGGCCTTCGATTAAACACCTTGTTTCTCTACTTCCTTTTCCATCATCTTTATCTTTTCTTCCTTTTCTTTTTCTTCAATTTCCCTTCCTTCTGCAGTTTATATTTCTTCTTTTTCTATTTTCTCCTTCAGCCTATGTTGATCCTTACTGGCTTGTCTTGGTGTCATAAATTTCAACTTCATTTCATGTCCCTCATGCCTCAAATAAAGGGAACGTTCATCAAGATTGAGCGTTTTAAAATGAAGCCATGCCCATCTCAAAAGAAGATGACAAGAGTTCGTGGGAGCAATATCACATAATACTTCTTTCACACATTGTCCTGTACTGAATTTGATCCTTGCTTGATTCGGATGAAAGCTTGGTGGTAACTAGAGTTTCTCCACCAATCTTTGGCTTACAACATTGTTGTCGCTTTCGTAAACGAATGCAACTAAACATGGGTGGCCTTCGATTAAACACCTTGTTTCTCTACTTCCTTTTCCATCATCTTTATCTTTTCTTCCTTTTCTTTTTCTTCAATTTCCCTTCCTTCTGCAGTTTATATTTCTTCTTTTTCTATTTTCTCCTTCAGCCTATGTTGATCCTTACTGGCTTGTCTTGGTGTCATAAATTTCAACTTCATTTCATGTCCCTCATGCCTCAAATAAAGGGAACGTTCATCAAGATTGAGCGTTTTAAAATGAAGCCATGCCCATCTCAAAAGAAGATGACAAGAGTTCGTGGGAGCAATATCACATAATACTTCTTTCACACATTGTCCTGTACTGAATTTGATCCTTGCTTGATTCGGATGAAAGCTTGGTGGTAACTAGAGTTTCTCCACCAATCTTTGGCTTACAACATTGTTGTCGCTTTCGTAAACGAATGCAACTAAACATGGGTGGCCTTCGATTAAACACCTTGTTTCTCTACTTCCTTTTCCATCATCTTTATCTTTTCTTCCTTTTCTTTTTCTTCAATTTCCCTTCCTTCTGCAGTTTATATTTCTTCTTTTTCTATTTTCTCCTTCAGCCTATGTTGATCCTTACTGGCTTGTCTTGGTGTCATAAATTTCAACTTCATTTCATGTCCCTCATGCCTCAAATAAAGGGAACGTTCATCAAGATTGAGCGTTTTAAAATGAAGCCATGCCCATCTCAAAAGAAGATGACAAGAGTTCGTGGGAGCAATATCACATAATACTTCTTTCACACATTGTCCTGTACTGAATTTGATCCTTGCTTGATTCGGATGAAAGCTTGGTGGTAACTAGAGTTTCTCCACCAATCTTTGGCTTACAACATTGTTGTCGCTTTCGTAAACGAATGCAACTAAACATGGGTGGCCTTCGATTAAACACCTTGTTTCTCTACTTCCTTTTCCATCATCTTTATCTTTTCTTCCTTTTCTTTTTCTTCAATTTCCCTTCCTTCTGCAGTTTATATTTCTTCTTTTTCTATTTTCTCCTTCAGCCTATGTTGATCCTTACTGGCTTGTCTTGGTGTCATAAATTTCAACTTCATTTCATGTCCCTCATGCCTCAAATAAAGGGAACGTTCATCAAGATTGAGCGTTTTAAAATGAAGCCATGCCCATCTCAAAAGAAGATGACAAGAGTTCGTGGGAGCAATATCACATAATACTTCTTTCACACATTGTCCTGTACTGAATTTGATCCTTGCTTGATTCGGATGAAAGCTTGGTGGTAACTAGAGTTTCTCCACCAATCTTTGGCTTACAACATTGTTGTCGCTTTCGTAAACGAATGCAACTAAACATGGGTGGCCTTCGATTAAACACCTTGTTTCTCTACTTCCTTTTCCATCATCTTTATCTTTTCTTCCTTTTCTTTTTCTTCAATTTCCCTTCCTTCTGCAGTTTATATTTCTTCTTTTTCTATTTTCTCCTTCAGCCTATGTTGATCCTTACTGGCTTGTCTTGGTGTCATAAATTTCAACTTCATTTCATGTCCCTCATGCCTCAAATAAAGGGAACGTTCATCAAGATTGAGCGTTTTAAAATGAAGCCATGCCCATCTCAAAAGAAGATGACAAGAGTTCGTGGGAGCAATATCACATAATACTTCTTTCACACATTGTCCTGTACTGAATTTGATCCTTGCTTGATTCGGATGAAAGCTTGGTGGTAACTAGAGTTTCTCCACCAATCTTTGGCTTACAACATTGTTGTCGCTTTCGTAAACGAATGCAACTAAACATGGGTGGCCTTCGATTAAACACCTTGTTTCTCTACTTCCTTTTCCATCATCTTTATCTTTTCTTCCTTTTCTTTTTCTTCAATTTCCCTTCCTTCTGCAGTTTATATTTCTTCTTTTTCTATTTTCTCCTTCAGCCTATGTTGATCCTTACTGGCTTGTCTTGGTGTCATAAATTTCAACTTCATTTCATGTCCCTCATGCCTCAAAGGGAACGTTCATCAAGATTGAGCGTTTTAAAATGAAGCCATGCCCATCTCAAAAGAAGATGACAAGAGTTCGTGGGAGCAATATCACATAATACTTCTTTCACACATTGTCCTGTACTGAATTTGATCCTTGCTTGATTCGGATGAAAGCTTGGTGGTAACTAGAGTTTCTCCACCAATCTTTGGCTTACAACATTGTTGTCGCTTTCGTAAACGAATGCAACTAAACATGGGTGGCCTTCGATTAAACACCTTGTTTCTCTACTTCCTTTTCCATCATCTTTATCTTTTCTTCCTTTTCTTTTTCTTCAATTTCCCTTCCTTCTGCAGTTTATATTTCTTCTTTTTCTATTTTCTCCTTCAGCCTATGTTGATCCTTACTGGCTTGTCTTGGTGTCATAAATTTCAACTTCATTTCATGTCCCTCATGCCTCAAATAAAGGGAACGTTCATCAAGATTGAGCGTTTTAAAATGAAGCCATGCCCATCTCAAAAGAAGATGACAAGAGTTCGTGGGAGCAATATCACATAATACTTCTTTCACACATTGTCCTGTACTGAATTTGATCCTTGCTTGATTCGGATGAAAGCTTGGTGGTAACTAGAGTTTCTCCACCAATCTTTGGCTTACAACATTGTTGTCGCTTTCGTAAACGAATGCAACTAAACATGGGTGGCCTTCGATTAAACACCTTGTTTCTCTACTTCCTTTTCCATCATCTTTATCTTTTCTTCCTTTTCTTTTTCTTCAATTTCCCTTCCTTCTGCAGTTTATATTTCTTCTTTTTCTATTTTCTCCTTCAGCCTATGTTGATCCTTACTGGCTTGTCTTGGTGTCATAAATTTCAACTTCATTTCATGTCCCTCATGCCTCAAATAAAGGGAACGTTCATCAAGATTGAGCGTTTTAAAATGAAGCCATGCCCATCTCAAAAGAAGATGACAAGAGTTCGTGGGAGCAATATCACATAATACTTCTTTCACACATTGTCCTGTACTGAATTTGATCCTTGCTTGATTCGGATGAAAGCTTGGTGGTAACTAGAGTTTCTCCACCAATCTTTGGCTTACAACATTGTTGTCGCTTTCGTAAACGAATGCAACTAAACATGGGTGGCCTTCGATTAAACACCTTGTTTCTCTACTTCCTTTTCCATCATCTTTATCTTTTCTTCCTTTTCTTTTTCTTCAATTTCCCTTCCTTCTGCAGTTTATATTTCTTCTTTTTCTATTTTCTCCTTCAGCCTATGTTGATCCTTACTGGCTTGTCTTGGTGTCATAAATTTCAACTTCATTTCATGTCCCTCATGCCTCAAATAAAGGGAACGTTCATCAAGATTGAGCGTTTTAAAATGAAGCCATGCCCATCTCAAAAGAAGATGACAAGAGTTCGTGGGAGCAATATCACATAATACTTCTTTCACACATTGTCCTGTACTGAATTTGATCCTTGCTTGATTCGGATGAAAGCTTGGTGGTAACTAGAGTTTCTCCACCAATCTTTGGCTTACAACATTGTTGTCGCTTTCGTAAACGAATGCAACTAAACATGGGTGGCCTTCGATTAAACACCTTGTTTCTCTACTTCCTTTTCCATCATCTTTATCTTTTCTTCCTTTTCTTTTTCTTCAATTTCCCTTCCTTCTGCAGTTTATATTTCTTCTTTTTCTATTTTCTCCTTCAGCCTATGTTGATCCTTACTGGCTTGTCTTGGTGTCATAAATTTCAACTTCATTTCATGTCCCTCATGCCTCAAATAAAGGGAACGTTCATCAAGATTGAGCGTTTTAAAATGAAGCCATGCCCATCTCAAAAGAAGATGACAAGAGTTCGTGGGAGCAATATCACATAATACTTCTTTCACACATTGTCCTGTACTGAATTTGATCCTTGCTTGATTCGGATGAAAGCTTGGTGGTAACTAGAGTTTCTCCACCAATCTTTGGCTTACAACATTGTTGTCGCTTTCGTAAACGAATGCAACTAAACATGGGTGGCCTTCGATTAAACACCTTGTTTCTCTACTTCCTTTTCCATCATCTTTATCTTTTCTTCCTTTTCTTTTTCTTCAATTTCCCTTCCTTCTGCAGTTTATATTTCTTCTTTTTCTATTTTCTCCTTCAGCCTATGTTGATCCTTACTGGCTTGTCTTGGTGTCATAAATTTCAACTTCATTTCATGTCCCTCATGCCTCAAATAAAGGGAACGTTCATCAAGATTGAGCGTTTTAAAATGAAGCCATGCCCATCTCAAAAGAAGATGACAAGAGTTCGTGGGAGCAATATCACATAATACTTCTTTCACACATTGTCCTGTACTGAATTTGATCCTTGCTTGATTCGGATGAAAGCTTGGTGGTAACTAGAGTTTCTCCACCAATCTTTGGCTTACAACATTGTTGTCGCTTTCGTAAACGAATGCAACTAAACATGGGTGGCCTTCGATTAAACACCTTGTTTCTCTACTTCCTTTTCCATCATCTTTATCTTTTCTTCCTTTTCTTTTTCTTCAATTTCCCTTCCTTCTGCAGTTTATATTTCTTCTTTTTCTATTTTCTCCTTCAGCCTATGTTGATCCTTACTGGCTTGTCTTGGTGTCATAAATTTCAACTTCATTTCATGTCCCTCATGCCTCAAATAAAGGGAACGTTCATCAAGATTGAGCGTTTTAAAATGAAGCCATGCCCATCTCAAAAGAAGATGACAAGAGTTCGTGGGAGCAATATCACATAATACTTCTTTCACACATTGTCCTGTACTGAATTTGATCCTTGCTTGATTCGGATGAAAGCTTGGTGGTAACTAGAGTTTCTCCACCAATCTTTGGCTTACAACATTGTTGTCGCTTTCGTAAACGAATGCAACTAAACATGGGTGGCCTTCGATTAAACACCTTGTTTCTCTACTTCCTTTTCCATCATCTTTATCTTTTCTTCCTTTTCTTTTTCTTCAATTTCCCTTCCTTCTGCAGTTTATATTTCTTCTTTTTCTATTTTCTCCTTCAGCCTATGTTGATCCTTACTGGCTTGTCTTGGTGTCATAAATTTCAACTTCATTTCATGTCCCTCATGCCTCAAATAAAGGGAACGTTCATCAAGATTGAGCGTTTTAAAATGAAGCCATGCCCATCTCAAAAGAAGATGACAAGAGTTCGTGGGAGCAATATCACATAATACTTCTTTCACACATTGTCCTGTACTGAATTTGATCCTTGCTTGATTCGGATGAAAGCTTGGTGGTAACTAGAGTTTCTCCACCAATCTTTGGCTTACAACATTGTTGTCGCTTTCGTAAACGAATGCAACTAAACATGGGTGGCCTTCGATTAAACACCTTGTTTCTCTACTTCCTTTTCCATCATCTTTATCTTTTCTTCCTTTTCTTTTTCTTCAATTTCCCTTCCTTCTGCAGTTTATATTTCTTCTTTTTCTATTTTCTCCTTCAGCCTATGTTGATCCTTACTGGCTTGTCTTGGTGTCATAAATTTCAACTTCATTTCATGTCCCTCATGCCTCAAAGGGAACGTTCATCAAGATTGAGCGTTTTAAAATGAAGCCATGCCCATCTCAAAAGAAGATGACAAGAGTTCGTGGGAGCAATATCACATAATACTTCTTTCACACATTGTCCTGTACTGAATTTGATCCTTGCTTGATTCGGATGAAAGCTTGGTGGTAACTAGAGTTTCTCCACCAATCTTTGGCTTACAACATTGTTGTCGCTTTCGTAAACGAATGCAACTAAACATGGGTGGCCTTCGATTAAACACCTTGTTTCTCTACTTCCTTTTCCATCATCTTTATCTTTTCTTCCTTTTCTTTTTCTTCAATTTCCCTTCCTTCTGCAGTTTATATTTCTTCTTTTTCTATTTTCTCCTTCAGCCTATGTTGATCCTTACTGGCTTGTCTTGGTGTCATAAATTTCAACTTCATTTCATGTCCCTCATGCCTCAAATAAAGGGAACGTTCATCAAGATTGAGCGTTTTAAAATGAAGCCATGCCCATCTCAAAAGAAGATGACAAGAGTTCGTGGGAGCAATATCACATAATACTTCTTTCACACATTGTCCTGTACTGAATTTGATCCTTGCTTGATTCGGATGAAAGCTTGGTGGTAACTAGAGTTTCTCCACCAATCTTTGGCTTACAACATTGTTGTCGCTTTCGTAAACGAATGCAACTAAACATGGGTGGCC
Source organism: Vigna unguiculata (assembly GCF_004118075.2). Lineage (NCBI taxonomy): Eukaryota > Viridiplantae > Streptophyta > Magnoliopsida > Fabales > Fabaceae > Vigna > Vigna unguiculata. The sequence continues at coordinate 24,007 of NW_021010973.1, forward strand.
TTCGATTAAACACCTTGTTTCTCTACTTCCTTTTCCATCATCTTTATCTTTTCTTCCTTTTCTTTTTCTTCAATTTCCCTTCCTTCTGCAGTTTATATTTCTTCTTTTTCTATTTTCTCCTTCAGCCTATGTTGATCCTTACTGGCTTGTCTTGGTGTCATAAATTTCAACTTCATTTCATGTCCCTCATGCCTCAAATAAAGGGAACGTTCATCAAGATTGAGCGTTTTAAAATGAAGCCATGCCCATCTCAAAAGAAGATGACAAGAGTTCGTGGGAGCAATATCACATAATACTTCTTTCACACATTGTCCTGTACTGAATTTGATCCTTGCTTGATTCGGATGAAAGCTTGGTGGTAACTAGAGTTTCTCCACCAATCTTTGGCTTACAACATTGTTGTCGCTTTCGTAAACGAATGCAACTAAACATGGGTGGCCTTCGATTAAACACCTTGTTTCTCTACTTCCTTTTCCATCATCTTTATCTTTTCTTCCTTTTCTTTTTCTTCAATTTCCCTTCCTTCTGCAGTTTATATTTCTTCTTTTTCTATTTTCTCCTTCAGCCTATGTTGATCCTTACTGGCTTGTCTTGGTGTCATAAATTTCAACTTCATTTCATGTCCCTCATGCCTCAAATAAAGGGAACGTTCATCAAGATTGAGCGTTTTAAAATGAAGCCATGCCCATCTCAAAAGAAGATGACAAGAGTTCGTGGGAGCAATATCACATAATACTTCTTTCACACATTGTCCTGTACTGAATTTGATCCTTGCTTGATTCGGATGAAAGCTTGGTGGTAACTAGAGTTTCTCCACCAATCTTTGGCTTACAACATTGTTGTCGCTTTCGTAAACGAATGCAACTAAACATGGGTGGCCTTCGATTAAACACCTTGTTTCTCTACTTCCTTTTCCATCATCTTTATCTTTTCTTCCTTTTCTTTTTCTTCAATTTCCCTTCCTTCTGCAGTTTATATTTCTTCTTTTTCTATTTTCTCCTTCAGCCTATGTTGATCCTTACTGGCTTGTCTTGGTGTCATAAATTTCAACTTCATTTCATGTCCCTCATGCCTCAAATAAAGGGAACGTTCATCAAGATTGAGCGTTTTAAAATGAAGCCATGCCCATCTCAAAAGAAGATGACAAGAGTTCGTGGGAGCAATATCACATAATACTTCTTTCACACATTGTCCTGTACTGAATTTGATCCTTGCTTGATTCGGATGAAAGCTTGGTGGTAACTAGAGTTTCTCCACCAATCTTTGGCTTACAACATTGTTGTCGCTTTCGTAAACGAATGCAACTAAACATGGGTGGCCTTCGATTAAACACCTTGTTTCTCTACTTCCTTTTCCATCATCTTTATCTTTTCTTCCTTTTCTTTTTCTTCAATTTCCCTTCCTTCTGCAGTTTATATTTCTTCTTTTTCTATTTTCTCCTTCAGCCTATGTTGATCCTTACTGGCTTGTCTTGGTGTCATAAATTTCAACTTCATTTCATGTCCCTCATGCCTCAAAGGGAACGTTCATCAAGATTGAGCGTTTTAAAATGAAGCCATGCCCATCTCAAAAGAAGATGACAAGAGTTCGTGGGAGCAATATCACATAATACTTCTTTCACACATTGTCCTGTACTGAATTTGATCCTTGCTTGATTCGGATGAAAGCTTGGTGGTAACTAGAGTTTCTCCACCAATCTTTGGCTTACAACATTGTTGTCGCTTTCGTAAACGAATGCAACTAAACATGGGTGGCCTTCGATTAAACACCTTGTTTCTCTACTTCCTTTTCCATCATCTTTATCTTTTCTTCCTTTTCTTTTTCTTCAATTTCCCTTCCTTCTGCAGTTTATATTTCTTCTTTTTCTATTTTCTCCTTCAGCCTATGTTGATCCTTACTGGCTTGTCTTGGTGTCATAAATTTCAACTTCATTTCATGTCCCTCATGCCTCAAATAAAGGGAACGTTCATCAAGATTGAGCGTTTTAAAATGAAGCCATGCCCATCTCAAAAGAAGATGACAAGAGTTCGTGGGAGCAATATCACATAATACTTCTTTCACACATTGTCCTGTACTGAATTTGATCCTTGCTTGATTCGGATGAAAGCTTGGTGGTAACTAGAGTTTCTCCACCAATCTTTGGCTTACAACATTGTTGTCGCTTTCGTAAACGAATGCAACTAAACATGGGTGGCCTTCGATTAAACACCTTGTTTCTCTACTTCCTTTTCCATCATCTTTATCTTTTCTTCCTTTTCTTTTTCTTCAATTTCCCTTCCTTCTGCAGTTTATATTTCTTCTTTTTCTATTTTCTCCTTCAGCCTATGTTGATCCTTACTGGCTTGTCTTGGTGTCATAAATTTCAACTTCATTTCATGTCCCTCATGCCTCAAATAAAGGGAACGTTCATCAAGATTGAGCGTTTTAAAATGAAGCCATGCCCATCTCAAAAGAAGATGACAAGAGTTCGTGGGAGCAATATCACATAATACTTCTTTCACACATTGTCCTGTACTGAATTTGATCCTTGCTTGATTCGGATGAAAGCTTGGTGGTAACTAGAGTTTCTCCACCAATCTTTGGCTTACAACATTGTTGTCGCTTTCGTAAACGAATGCAACTAAACATGGGTGGCCTTCGATTAAACACCTTGTTTCTCTACTTCCTTTTCCATCATCTTTATCTTTTCTTCCTTTTCTTTTTCTTCAATTTCCCTTCCTTCTGCAGTTTATATTTCTTCTTTTTCTATTTTCTCCTTCAGCCTATGTTGATCCTTACTGGCTTGTCTTGGTGTCATAAATTTCAACTTCATTTCATGTCCCTCATGCCTCAAATAAAGGGAACGTTCATCAAGATTGAGCGTTTTAAAATGAAGCCATGCCCATCTCAAAAGAAGATGACAAGAGTTCGTGGGAGCAATATCACATAATACTTCTTTCACACATTGTCCTGTACTGAATTTGATCCTTGCTTGATTCGGATGAAAGCTTGGTGGTAACTAGAGTTTCTCCACCAATCTTTGGCTTACAACATTGTTGTCGCTTTCGTAAACGAATGCAACTAAACATGGGTGGCCTTCGATTAAACACCTTGTTTCTCTACTTCCTTTTCCATCATCTTTATCTTTTCTTCCTTTTCTTTTTCTTCAATTTCCCTTCCTTCTGCAGTTTATATTTCTTCTTTTTCTATTTTCTCCTTCAGCCTATGTTGATCCTTACTGGCTTGTCTTGGTGTCATAAATTTCAACTTCATTTCATGTCCCTCATGCCTCAAATAAAGGGAACGTTCATCAAGATTGAGCGTTTTAAAATGAAGCCATGCCCATCTCAAAAGAAGATGACAAGAGTTCGTGGGAGCAATATCACATAATACTTCTTTCACACATTGTCCTGTACTGAATTTGATCCTTGCTTGATTCGGATGAAAGCTTGGTGGTAACTAGAGTTTCTCCACCAATCTTTGGCTTACAACATTGTTGTCGCTTTCGTAAACGAATGCAACTAAACATGGGTGGCCTTCGATTAAACACCTTGTTTCTCTACTTCCTTTTCCATCATCTTTATCTTTTCTTCCTTTTCTTTTTCTTCAATTTCCCTTCCTTCTGCAGTTTATATTTCTTCTTTTTCTATTTTCTCCTTCAGCCTATGTTGATCCTTACTGGCTTGTCTTGGTGTCATAAATTTCAACTTCATTTCATGTCCCTCATGCCTCAAATAAAGGGAACGTTCATCAAGATTGAGCGTTTTAAAATGAAGCCATGCCCATCTCAAAAGAAGATGACAAGAGTTCGTGGGAGCAATATCACATAATACTTCTTTCACACATTGTCCTGTACTGAATTTGATCCTTGCTTGATTCGGATGAAAGCTTGGTGGTAACTAGAGTTTCTCCACCAATCTTTGGCTTACAACATTGTTGTCGCTTTCGTAAACGAATGCAACTAAACATGGGTGGCCTTCGATTAAACACCTTGTTTCTCTACTTCCTTTTCCATCATCTTTATCTTTTCTTCCTTTTCTTTTTCTTCAATTTCCCTTCCTTCTGCAGTTTATATTTCTTCTTTTTCTATTTTCTCCTTCAGCCTATGTTGATCCTTACTGGCTTGTCTTGGTGTCATAAATTTCAACTTCATTTCATGTCCCTCATGCCTCAAATAAAGGGAACGTTCATCAAGATTGAGCGTTTTAAAATGAAGCCATGCCCATCTCAAAAGAAGATGACAAGAGTTCGTGGGAGCAATATCACATAATACTTCTTTCACACATTGTCCTGTACTGAATTTGATCCTTGCTTGATTCGGATGAAAGCTTGGTGGTAACTAGAGTTTCTCCACCAATCTTTGGCTTACAACATTGTTGTCGCTTTCGTAAACGAATGCAACTAAACATGGGTGGCCTTCGATTAAACACCTTGTTTCTCTACTTCCTTTTCCATCATCTTTATCTTTTCTTCCTTTTCTTTTTCTTCAATTTCCCTTCCTTCTGCAGTTTATATTTCTTCTTTTTCTATTTTCTCCTTCAGCCTATGTTGATCCTTACTGGCTTGTCTTGGTGTCATAAATTTCAACTTCATTTCATGTCCCTCATGCCTCAAATAAAGGGAACGTTCATCAAGATTGAGCGTTTTAAAATGAAGCCATGCCCATCTCAAAAGAAGATGACAAGAGTTCGTGGGAGCAATATCACATAATACTTCTTTCACACATTGTCCTGTACTGAATTTGATCCTTGCTTGATTCGGATGAAAGCTTGGTGGTAACTAGAGTTTCTCCACCAATCTTTGGCTTACAACATTGTTGTCGCTTTCGTAAACGAATGCAACTAAACATGGGTGGCCTTCGATTAAACACCTTGTTTCTCTACTTCCTTTTCCATCATCTTTATCTTTTCTTCCTTTTCTTTTTCTTCAATTTCCCTTCCTTCTGCAGTTTATATTTCTTCTTTTTCTATTTTCTCCTTCAGCCTATGTTGATCCTTACTGGCTTGTCTTGGTGTCATAAATTTCAACTTCATTTCATGTCCCTCATGCCTCAAATAAAGGGAACGTTCATCAAGATTGAGCGTTTTAAAATGAAGCCATGCCCATCTCAAAAGAAGATGACAAGAGTTCGTGGGAGCAATATCACATAATACTTCTTTCACACATTGTCCTGTACTGAATTTGATCCTTGCTTGATTCGGATGAAAGCTTGGTGGTAACTAGAGTTTCTCCACCAATCTTTGGCTTACAACATTGTTGTCGCTTTCGTAAACGAATGCAACTAAACATGGGTGGCCTTCGATTAAACACCTTGTTTCTCTACTTCCTTTTCCATCATCTTTATCTTTTCTTCCTTTTCTTTTTCTTCAATTTCCCTTCCTTCTGCAGTTTATATTTCTTCTTTTTCTATTTTCTCCTTCAGCCTATGTTGATCCTTACTGGCTTGTCTTGGTGTCATAAATTTCAACTTCATTTCATGTCCCTCATGCCTCAAATAAAGGGAACGTTCATCAAGATTGAGCGTTTTAAAATGAAGCCATGCCCATCTCAAAAGAAGATGACAAGAGTTCGTGGGAGCAATATCACATAATACTTCTTTCACACATTGTCCTGTACTGAATTTGATCCTTGCTTGATTCGGATGAAAGCTTGGTGGTAACTAGAGTTTCTCCACCAATCTTTGGCTTACAACATTGTTGTCGCTTTCGTAAACGAATGCAACTAAACATGGGTGGCCTTCGATTAAACACCTTGTTTCTCTACTTCCTTTTCCATCATCTTTATCTTTTCTTCCTTTTCTTTTTCTTCAATTTCCCTTCCTTCTGCAGTTTATATTTCTTCTTTTTCTATTTTCTCCTTCAGCCTATGTTGATCCTTACTGGCTTGTCTTGGTGTCATAAATTTCAACTTCATTTCATGTCCCTCATGCCTCAAATAAAGGGAACGTTCATCAAGATTGAGCGTTTTAAAATGAAGCCATGCCCATCTCAAAAGAAGATGACAAGAGTTCGTGGGAGCAATATCACATAATACTTCTTTCACACATTGTCCTGTACTGAATTTGATCCTTGCTTGATTCGGATGAAAGCTTGGTGGTAACTAGAGTTTCTCCACCAATCTTTGGCTTACAACATTGTTGTCGCTTTCGTAAACGAATGCAACTAAACATGGGTGGCCTTCGATTAAACACCTTGTTTCTCTACTTCCTTTTCCATCATCTTTATCTTTTCTTCCTTTTCTTTTTCTTCAATTTCCCTTCCTTCTGCAGTTTATATTTCTTCTTTTTCTATTTTCTCCTTCAGCCTATGTTGATCCTTACTGGCTTGTCTTGGTGTCATAAATTTCAACTTCATTTCATGTCCCTCATGCCTCAAATAAAGGGAACGTTCATCAAGATTGAGCGTTTTAAAATGAAGCCATGCCCATCTCAAAAGAAGATGACAAGAGTTCGTGGGAGCAATATCACATAATACTTCTTTCACACATTGTCCTGTACTGAATTTGATCCTTGCTTGATTCGGATGAAAGCTTGGTGGTAACTAGAGTTTCTCCACCAATCTTTGGCTTACAACATTGTTGTCGCTTTCGTAAACGAATGCAACTAAACATGGGTGGCCTTCGATTAAACACCTTGTTTCTCTACTTCCTTTTCCATCATCTTTATCTTTTCTTCCTTTTCTTTTTCTTCAATTTCCCTTCCTTCTGCAGTTTATATTTCTTCTTTTTCTATTTTCTCCTTCAGCCTATGTTGATCCTTACTGGCTTGTCTTGGTGTCATAAATTTCAACTTCATTTCATGTCCCTCATGCCTCAAATAAAGGGAACGTTCATCAAGATTGAGCGTTTTAAAATGAAGCCATGCCCATCTCAAAAGAAGATGACAAGAGTTCGTGGGAGCAATATCACATAATACTTCTTTCACACATTGTCCTGTACTGAATTTGATCCTTGCTTGATTCGGATGAAAGCTTGGTGGTAACTAGAGTTTCTCCACCAATCTTTGGCTTACAACATTGTTGTCGCTTTCGTAAACGAATGCAACTAAACATGGGTGGCCTTCGATTAAACACCTTGTTTCTCTACTTCCTTTTCCATCATCTTTATCTTTTCTTCCTTTTCTTTTTCTTCAATTTCCCTTCCTTCTGCAGTTTATATTTCTTCTTTTTCTATTTTCTCCTTCAGCCTATGTTGATCCTTACTGGCTTGTCTTGGTGTCATAAATTTCAACTTCATTTCATGTCCCTCATGCCTCAAATAAAGGGAACGTTCATCAAGATTGAGCGTTTTAAAATGAAGCCATGCCCATCTCAAAAGAAGATGACAAGAGTTCGTGGGAGCAATATCACATAATACTTCTTTCACACATTGTCCTGTACTGAATTTGATCCTTGCTTGATTCGGATGAAAGCTTGGTGGTAACTAGAGTTTCTCCACCAATCTTTGGCTTACAACATTGTTGTCGCTTTCGTAAACGAATGCAACTAAACATGGGTGGCCTTCGATTAAACACCTTGTTTCTCTACTTCCTTTTCCATCATCTTTATCTTTTCTTCCTTTTCTTTTTCTTCAATTTCCCTTCCTTCTGCAGTTTATATTTCTTCTTTTTCTATTTTCTCCTTCAGCCTATGTTGATCCTTACTGGCTTGTCTTGGTGTCATAAATTTCAACTTCATTTCATGTCCCTCATGCCTCAAATAAAGGGAACGTTCATCAAGATTGAGCGTTTTAAAATGAAGCCATGCCCATCTCAAAAGAAGATGACAAGAGTTCGTGGGAGCAATATCACATAATACTTCTTTCACACATTGTCCTGTACTGAATTTGATCCTTGCTTGATTCGGATGAAAGCTTGGTGGTAACTAGAGTTTCTCCACCAATCTTTGGCTTACAACATTGTTGTCGCTTTCGTAAACGAATGCAACTAAACATGGGTGGCCTTCGATTAAACACCTTGTTTCTCTACTTCCTTTTCCATCATCTTTATCTTTTCTTCCTTTTCTTTTTCTTCAATTTCCCTTCCTTCTGCAGTTTATATTTCTTCTTTTTCTATTTTCTCCTTCAGCCTATGTTGATCCTTACTGGCTTGTCTTGGTGTCATAAATTTCAACTTCATTTCATGTCCCTCATGCCTCAAATAAAGGGAACGTTCATCAAGATTGAGCGTTTTAAAATGAAGCCATGCCCATCTCAAAAGAAGATGACAAGAGTTCGTGGGAGCAATATCACATAATACTTCTTTCACACATTGTCCTGTACTGAATTTGATCCTTGCTTGATTCGGATGAAAGCTTGGTGGTAACTAGAGTTTCTCCACCAATCTTTGGCTTACAACATTGTTGTCGCTTTCGTAAACGAATGCAACTAAACATGGGTGGCCTTCGATTAAACACCTTGTTTCTCTACTTCCTTTTCCATCATCTTTATCTTTTCTTCCTTTTCTTTTTCTTCAATTTCCCTTCCTTCTGCAGTTTATATTTCTTCTTTTTCTATTTTCTCCTTCAGCCTATGTTGATCCTTACTGGCTTGTCTTGGTGTCATAAATTTCAACTTCATTTCATGTCCCTCATGCCTCAAATAAAGGGAACGTTCATCAAGATTGAGCGTTTTAAAATGAAGCCATGCCCATCTCAAAAGAAGATGACAAGAGTTCGTGGGAGCAATATCACATAATACTTCTTTCACACATTGTCCTGTACTGAATTTGATCCTTGCTTGATTCGGATGAAAGCTTGGTGGTAACTAGAGTTTCTCCACCAATCTTTGGCTTACAACATTGTTGTCGCTTTCGTAAACGAATGCAACTAAACATGGGTGGCCTTCGATTAAACACCTTGTTTCTCTACTTCCTTTTCCATCATCTTTATCTTTTCTTCCTTTTCTTTTTCTTCAATTTCCCTTCCTTCTGCAGTTTATATTTCTTCTTTTTCTATTTTCTCCTTCAGCCTATGTTGATCCTTACTGGCTTGTCTTGGTGTCATAAATTTCAACTTCATTTCATGTCCCTCATGCCTCAAATAAAGGGAACGTTCATCAAGATTGAGCGTTTTAAAATGAAGCCATGCCCATCTCAAAAGAAGATGACAAGAGTTCGTGGGAGCAATATCACATAATACTTCTTTCACACATTGTCCTGTACTGAATTTGATCCTTGCTTGATTCGGATGAAAGCTTGGTGGTAACTAGAGTTTCTCCACCAATCTTTGGCTTACAACATTGTTGTCGCTTTCGTAAACGAATGCAACTAAACATGGGTGGCCTTCGATTAAACACCTTGTTTCTCTACTTCCTTTTCCATCATCTTTATCTTTTCTTCCTTTTCTTTTTCTTCAATTTCCCTTCCTTCTGCAGTTTATATTTCTTCTTTTTCTATTTTCTCCTTCAGCCTATGTTGATCCTTACTGGCTTGTCTTGGTGTCATAAATTTCAACTTCATTTCATGTCCCTCATGCCTCAAATAAAGGGAACGTTCATCAAGATTGAGCGTTTTAAAATGAAGCCATGCCCATCTCAAAAGAAGATGACAAGAGTTCGTGGGAGCAATATCACATAATACTTCTTTCACACATTGTCCTGTACTGAATTTGATCCTTGCTTGATTCGGATGAAAGCTTGGTGGTAACTAGAGTTTCTCCACCAATCTTTGGCTTACAACATTGTTGTCGCTTTCGTAAACGAATGCAACTAAACATGGGTGGCCTTCGATTAAACACCTTGTTTCTCTACTTCCTTTTCCATCATCTTTATCTTTTCTTCCTTTTCTTTTTCTTCAATTTCCCTTCCTTCTGCAGTTTATATTTCTTCTTTTTCTATTTTCTCCTTCAGCCTATGTTGATCCTTACTGGCTTGTCTTGGTGTCATAAATTTCAACTTCATTTCATGTCCCTCATGCCTCAAATAAAGGGAACGTTCATCAAGATTGAGCGTTTTAAAATGAAGCCATGCCCATCTCAAAAGAAGATGACAAGAGTTCGTGGGAGCAATATCACATAATACTTCTTTCACACATTGTCCTGTACTGAATTTGATCCTTGCTTGATTCGGATGAAAGCTTGGTGGTAACTAGAGTTTCTCCACCAATCTTTGGCTTACAACATTGTTGTCGCTTTCGTAAACGAATGCAACTAAACATGGGTGGCCTTCGATTAAACACCTTGTTTCTCTACTTCCTTTTCCATCATCTTTATCTTTTCTTCCTTTTCTTTTTCTTCAATTTCCCTTCCTTCTGCAGTTTATATTTCTTCTTTTTCTATTTTCTCCTTCAGCCTATGTTGATCCTTACTGGCTTGTCTTGGTGTCATAAATTTCAACTTCATTTCATGTCCCTCATGCCTCAAATAAAGGGAACGTTCATCAAGATTGAGCGTTTTAAAATGAAGCCATGCCCATCTCAAAAGAAGATGACAAGAGTTCGTGGGAGCAATATCACATAATACTTCTTTCACACATTGTCCTGTACTGAATTTGATCCTTGCTTGATTCGGATGAAAGCTTGGTGGTAACTAGAGTTTCTCCACCAATCTTTGGCTTACAACATTGTTGTCGCTTTCGTAAACGAATGCAACTAAACATGGGTGGCCTTCGATTAAACACCTTGTTTCTCTACTTCCTTTTCCATCATCTTTATCTTTTCTTCCTTTTCTTTTTCTTCAATTTCCCTTCCTTCTGCAGTTTATATTTCTTCTTTTTCTATTTTCTCCTTCAGCCTATGTTGATCCTTACTGGCTTGTCTTGGTGTCATAAATTTCAACTTCATTTCATGTCCCTCATGCCTCAAATAAAGGGAACGTTCATCAAGATTGAGCGTTTTAAAATGAAGCCATGCCCATCTCAAAAGAAGATGACAAGAGTTCGTGGGAGCAATATCACATAATACTTCTTTCACACATTGTCCTGTACTGAATTTGATCCTTGCTTGATTCGGATGAAAGCTTGGTGGTAACTAGAGTTTCTCCACCAATCTTTGGCTTACAACATTGTTGTCGCTTTCGTAAACGAATGCAACTAAACATGGGTGGCCTTCGATTAAACACCTTGTTTCTCTACTTCCTTTTCCATCATCTTTATCTTTTCTTCCTTTTCTTTTTCTTCAATTTCCCTTCCTTCTGCAGTTTATATTTCTTCTTTTTCTATTTCTCCTTCAGCCTATGTTGATCCTTACTGGCTTGTCTTGGTGTCATAAATTTCAACTTCATTTCATGTCCCTCATGCCTCAAATAAAGGGAACGTTCATCAAGATTGAGCGTTTTAAAATGAAGCCATGCCCATCTCAAAAGAAGATGACAAGAGTTCGTGGGAGCAATATCACATAATACTTCTTTCACACATTGTCCTGTACTGAATTTGATCCTTGCTTGATTCGGATGAAAGCTTGGTGGTAACTAGAGTTTCTCCACCAATCTTTGGCTTACAACATTGTTGTCGCTTTCGTAAACGAATGCAACTAAACATGGGTGGCCTTCGATTAAACACCTTGTTTCTCTACTTCCTTTTCCATCATCTTTATCTTTTCTTCCTTTTCTTTTTCTTCAATTTCCCTTCCTTCTGCAGTTTATATTTCTTCTTTTTCTATTTTCTCCTTCAGCCTATGTTGATCCTTACTGGCTTGTCTTGGTGTCATAAATTTCAACTTCATTTCATGTCCCTCATGCCTCAAATAAAGGGAACGTTCATCAAGATTGAGCGTTTTAAAATGAAGCCATGCCCATCTCAAAAGAAGATGACAAGAGTTCGTGGGAGCAATATCACATAATACTTCTTTCACACATTGTCCTGTACTGAATTTGATCCTTGCTTGATTCGGATGAAAGCTTGGTGGTAACTAGAGTTTCTCCACCAATCTTTGGCTTACAACATTGTTGTCGCTTTCGTAAACGAATGCAACTAAACATGGGTGGCCTTCGATTAAACACCTTGTTTCTCTACTTCCTTTTCCATCATCTTTATCTTTTCTTCCTTTTCTTTTTCTTCAATTTCCCTTCCTTCTGCAGTTTATATTTCTTCTTTTCTATTTTCTCCTTCAGCCTATGTTGATCCTTACTGGCTTGTCTTGGTGTCATAAATTTCAACTTCATTTCATGTCCCTCATGCCTCAAATAAAGGGAACGTTCATCAAGATTGAGCGTTTTAAAATGAAGCCATGCCCATCTCAAAAGAAGATGACAAGAGTTCGTGGGAGCAATATCACATAATACTTCTTTCACACATTGTCCTGTACTGAATTTGATCCTTGCTTGATTCGGATGAAAGCTTGGTGGTAACTAGAGTTTCTCCACCAATCTTTGGCTTACAACATTGTTGTCGCTTTCGTAAACGAATGCAACTAAACATGGGTGGCCTTCGATTAAACACCTTGTTTCTCTACTTCCTTTTCCATCATCTTTATCTTTTCTTCCTTTTCTTTTTCTTCAATTTCCCTTCCTTCTGCAGTTTATATTTCTTCTTTTTCTATTTTCTCCTTCAGCCTATGTTGATCCTTACTGGCTTGTCTTGGTGTCATAAATTTCAACTTCATTTCATGTCCCTCATGCCTCAAATAAAGGGAACGTTCATCAAGATTGAGCGTTTTAAAATGAAGCCATGCCCATCTCAAAAGAAGATGACAAGAGTTCGTGGGAGCAATATCACATAATACTTCTTTCACACATTGTCCTGTACTGAATTTGATCCTTGCTTGATTCGGATGAAAGCTTGTGGTAACTAGAGTTTCTCCACCAATCTTTGGCTTACAACATTGTTGTCGCTTTCGTAAACGAATGCAACTAAACATGGGTGGCCTTCGATTAAACACCTTGTTTCTCTACTTCCTTTTCCATCATCTTTATCTTTTCTTCCTTTTCTTTTTCTTCAATTTCCCTTCCTTCTGCAGTTTATATTTCTTCTTTTTCTATTTTCTCCTTCAGCCTATGTTGATCCTTACTGGCTTGTCTTGGTGTCATAAATTTCAACTTCATTTCATGTCCCTCATGCCTCAAATAAAGGGAACGTTCATCAAGATTGAGCGTTTTAAAATGAAGCCATGCCCATCTCAAAAGAAGATGACAAGAGTTCGTGGGAGCAATATCACATAATACTTCTTTCACACATTGTCCTGTACTGAATTTGATCCTTGCTTGATTCGGATGAAAGCTTGGTGGTAACTAGAGTTTCTCCACCAATCTTTGGCTTACAACATTGTTGTCGCTTTCGTAAACGAATGCAACTAAACATGGGTGGCCTTCGATTAAACACCTTGTTTCTCTACTTCCTTTTCCATCATCTTTATCTTTTCTTCCTTTTCTTTTTCTTCAATTTCCCTTCCTTCTGCAGTTTATATTTCTTCTTTTTCTATTTTCTCCTTCAGCCTATGTTGATCCTTACTGGCTTGTCTTGGTGTCATAAATTTCAACTTCATTTCATGTCCCTCATGCCTCAAATAAAGGGAACGTTCATCAAGATTGAGCGTTTTAAAATGAAGCCATGCCCATCTCAAAAGAAGATGACAAGAGTTCGTGGGAGCAATATCACATAATACTTCTTTCACACATTGTCCTGTACTGAATTTGATCCTTGCTTGATTCGGATGAAAGCTTGTGGTAACTAGAGTTTCTCCACCAATCTTTGGCTTACAACATTGTTGTCGCTTTCGTAAACGAATGCAACTAAACATGGGTGGCCTTCGATTAAACACCTTGTTTCTCTACTTCCTTTTCCATCATCTTTATCTTTTCTTCCTTTTCTTTTTCTTCAATTTCCCTTCCTTCTGCAGTTTATATTTCTTCTTTTTCTATTTTCTCCTTCAGCCTATGTTGATCCTTACTGGCTTGTCTTGGTGTCATAAATTTCAACTTCATTTCATGTCCCTCATGCCTCAAATAAAGGGAACGTTCATCAAGATTGAGCGTTTTAAAATGAAGCCATGCCCATCTCAAAAGAAGATGACAAGAGTTCGTGGGAGCAATATCACATAATACTTCTTTCACACATTGTCCTGTACTGAATTTGATCCTTGCTTGATTCGGATGAAAGCTTGTGGTAACTGAGTTTCTCCACCAATCTTTGGCTTACAACATTGTTGTCGCTTTCGTAAACGAATGCAACTAAACATGGGTGGCCTTCGATTAAACACCTTGTTTCTCTACTTCCTTTTCCATCATCTTTATCTTTTCTTCCTTTTCTTTTTCTTCAATTTCCCTTCCTTCTGCAGTTTATATTTCTTCTTTTTCTATTTTCTCCTTCAGCCTATGTTGATCCTTACTGGCTTGTCTTGGTGTCATAAATTTCAACTTCATTTCATGTCCCTCATGCCTCAAATAAAGGGAACGTTCATCAAGATTGAGTTTTAAAATGAAGCCATGCCCATCTCAAAAGAAGATGACAAGAGTTCGTGGGAGCAATATCACATAATACTTCTTTCACACATTGTCCTGTACTGAATTTGATCCTTGCTTGATTCGGATGAAAGCTTGTGGGTAACTGAGTTTCTCCACCAATCTTTGGCTTACAACATTGTTGTCGCTTTCGTAAACGAATGCAACTAAACATGGGTGGCCTTCGATTAAACACCTTGTTTCTCTACTTCCTTTTCCATCATCTTTATCTTTTCTTCCTTTTCTTTTCTTCAATTTCCCTTCCTTCTGCAGTTTATATTTCTTCTTTTTCTATTTTCTCCTTCAGCCTATGTTGATCCTTACTGGCTTGTCTTGGTGTCATAAATTTCAACTTCATTTCATGTCCCTCATGCCTCAAATAAAGGGAACGTTCATCAAGATTGAGCGTTTTAAAATGAAGCCATGCCCATCTCAAAAGAAGATGACAAGAGTTCGTGGGAGCAATATCACATAATACTTCTTTCACACATTGTCCTGTACTGAATTTGATCCTTGCTTGATTCGGATGAAAGCTTGTGGTAACTAGAGTTTCTCCACCAATCTTTGGCTTACAACATTGTTGTCGCTTTCGTAAACGAATGCAACTAAACATGGGTGGCCTTCGATTAAACACCTTGTTTCTCTACTTCCTTTTCCATCATCTTTATCTTTTCTTCCTTTTCTTTTTCTTCAATTTCCCTTCCTTCTGCAGTTTATATTTCTTCTTTTTCTATTTTCTCCTTCAGCCTATGTTGATCCTTACTGGCTTGTCTTGGTGTCATAAATTTCAACTTCATTTCATGTCCCTCATGCCTCAAATAAAGGGAACGTTCATCAAGATTGAGCGTTTTAAAATGAAGCCATGCCCATCTCAAAAGAAGATGACAAGAGTTCGTGGGAGCAATATCACATAATACTTCTTTCACACATTGTCCTGTACTGAATTTGATCCTTGCTTGATTCGGATGAAAGCTTGTGGTAACTAGAGTTTCTCCACCAATCTTTGGCTTACAACATTGTTGTCGCTTTCGTAAACGAATGCAACTAAACATGGGTGGCCTTCGATTAAACACCTTGTTTCTCTACTTCCTTTTCCATCATCTTTATCTTTTCTTCCTTTTCTTTTTCTTCAATTTCCCTTCCTTCTGCAGTTTATATTTCTTTTTCTATTTTCTCCTTCAGCCTATGTTGATCCTTACTGGCTTGTCTTGGTGTCATAAATTTCAACTTCATTTCATGTCCCTCATGCCTCAAATAAAGGGAACGTTCATCAAGATTGAGCGTTTTAAAATGAAGCCATGCCCATCTCAAAAGAAGATGACAAGAGTTCGTGGGAGCAATATCACATAATACTTCTTTCACACATTGTCCTGTACTGAATTTGATCCTTGCTTGATTCGGATGAAAGCTTGTGGTAACTAGAGTTTCTCCACCAATCTTTGGCTTACAACATTGTTGTCGCTTTCGTAAACGAATGCAACTAAACATGGGTGGCCTTCGATTAAACACCTTGTTTCTCTACTTCCTTTTCCATCATCTTTATCTTTTCTTCCTTTTCTTTTTCTTCAATTTCCCTTCCTTCTGCAGTTTATATTTCTTCTTTTCTATTTTCTCCTTCAGCCTATGTTGATCCTTACTGGCTTGTCTTGGTGTCATAAATTTCAACTTCATTTCATGTCCCTCATGCCTCAAATAAAGGGAACGTTCATCAAGATTGAGCGTTTTAAAATGAAGCCATGCCCATCTCAAAAGAAGATGACAAGAGTTCGTGGGAGCAATATCACATAATACTTCTTTCACACATTGTCCTGTACTGAATTTGATCCTTGCTTGATTCGGATGAAAGCTTGTGGTAACTAGAGTTTCTCCACCAATCTTTGGCTTACAACATTGTTGTCGCTTTCGTAAACGAATGCAACTAAACATGGTGGCCTTCGA
>NW_021010974.1:0-37622 GCF_004118075.2 Vigna unguiculata
TATATAAAAATTGCTAAAAATTTACAGTAACGAGTTGCAATTACTAGGATAGATTGTGTTATTAAATTTGACAAATTCCATCTCCTGGTAACAATTTTTTAATTCTTTTACTTTTTAACTATTTACAATTCAAATAATTGAACTTATATGTACAAAAAGATCTCAATTTCATAACAAACATGTTGGCAATACTCAATGGGATTAGTGTCTGAAATTTATAAAATTCAATCTCTAGGTACAAAATTTTCAATTGTTTTTTACTACTTTCTACTATTTACAATTTAAATAATTCATGTTTTCCACATAAAAATTGCTCAAAATTTCATGAGAAACTTGTTGCAAATAGTCAAAGAGGATTATTGGTGTTATGAAATTTAAAATTTTCTTCTTTTTGTCACACTTCTTTATTTTTTTATTAATTTTTACTATATACAATTAAATAATTGATATTTTATATAAAAAAATTGCAAAAAGTTTAACAAGAAACAAATTAACCAATACTAGGATAGGATTTGTGTGAATTTGACAAATTCATCTCCTGGTAACCTTTTTTTAATTCTTTTTACTATTTTTAACTATTTACAATTCAAGTAATTAAACTTTATGTACAAAAAGTTCTCAAATTCCATAACAAACAGTTCGTGGATACTCAATGCAATTTGTTTTAAATTTAAAAAATTCAATCTACTAAACTTGTTTTTTACTATTTACAATTTAATAAATCATGTTTTTTTCATAAAAATTGCTCAAAATTTCATAAGAAACTTGTTGCAAATTGTCAAAGGGATTATTGGTGTTATGAAATTTGAAAATTTTCTTCTTTTTTCTGAAACTTTTTTAATTTTTACAAATTTTAACTCTTTACAATTTAAATAATTGATATTTTATATATAAAAATTGCTAAAAATTTTGCAAGTAACGAGTTGGCCAATACTAGGATAGGCTTTGTGTTCTTAAATTTGACAAATTCCATCTCCTAGTAAAATTTTTAATTCGTTTTACTATTTTTAACTATTTACAATTCAATAGTTGAACTTATATGTACAAAAAGATCTCAAATTTCATAACAAACAGGTTGGCAGATACTCAAATGGGATTAGTTTGTGAAATTATAAAATTCAATCTCTAGGTAACAAATTTTCAATGGTTTTATACTACTTTCTACTATTTACAATTTAAATAATTCATGTTTTGTAAATAAAAATTGCTCAAATTTCATGAGAAACTTGTTGCAGATAGTCAAAGAGGATTATTGGTGTTATGATATTTGAAAATTTTCTTCTTTTTGTCACACTTTTTGCATAACAAAAAGGTTCGTAAGACTCAAATGCAATTTGTTTCTAAATTTAAAAAATTCAATCTCTAGGTAACAATTTTTCAATTGCTTTTTACTACTTTCTACTATTTACAATTTAAATAAATCATGTTTTTTCATAAAAATTGCTCAAAATTTAAGAAGAAACTTGTTGCAAAATTGTCAATGGAATTATGGTGTTATGAAATTTGAAAATTTTCTTCTTTTTGTGACACTTTTTTAATTTTTTACTAATTTTAACTCTTTCAATTTAAATAATTGATATTTATATATAAAAATTGCTAAAAATTTCGCAAGTAACGAGTTGGCCAATACTAGGATAGGATTTGTGTTCTTAAATTTGACAAATTCCATCTCCTGGTAACCCTTTTTTAATTCTTTTACTATTTTTAACTATTTACAATTCAAATAATTGATGTTTTATGTACAAAAAGATCTCAAAATTTCATAACAAACAGGTTCGTGGATACTCAAATTCAATTTGTTTCTCACTTTAAGAAATTCAATCTCTAGGTAACAATTTTTCAATTATTTTTTACTACTTTCTACTATTACAATTTAAATAAATCATGTTTTTTTCATAAAAATTGCCAAAATTTCAGAAGAAACTTGTTGCAAATTGTCAAAGGGATTATTGGTGTTATGAAATTTGAAATTTTCTTCTTTTTGTGACACTTTTGTAATTTTTTACTAATTTTTACTCTTTACAATTTAAATAATTGATATTTTATATATAAAAATTGCAAAAAATTTCACAAGTAACGAGTTGGCCAATACAAAAATAACATTTTGTTCTTAAATTTGACAAATCCCATCTCCTGGTAACAATTTTTTAATTACTTTTACTATTTTTAACTATTTACAATTCAAATAATTGAACTTTTATGTACAAAAAGATCTCAAAATTCCATAACAAACAGGTTGGCAGATACTTAAATGGGATTAGTTTCTGAAATTTATAAAATTCAATCTCTAGGTAACAAATTTTTCAATTGTTTTTTAATACTTTCTAGTATTGACAATTTAAATAATTCATGTTTTCTACATAAAAATTGCTCAAAATTTCATGAGAAACTTGTTGCAAATAGTCAAAGAGGATTGTTGGTGTTATCTATCTACTTAAAAACTAAGAAAACAAACTACTAGGGATATTACCCTAAAACCCCTATCTGATTAGCTGACACGTGTCCAATAATTAAGTTTTTTCGTCATTTTGGTGCCCTTTAAGAAGGGTTGAAGCAGCTGAAGACGTAATTACATTTTTGTCCCCGTTTTTGCTCCGTAGTGTATTTGGGTTTGGTTATTTCGTAATTTTGCAAAGTTTTAAATGCATCTGACCGAGACTTTTGAAATGCTTTTTAAATAGCGCGAATACTGTACATGATTTGATTGGATTTCTTTTCGAAGTCAGAAAATTGGGAAGGATTCTTACCGAAGACTTAGGCGGATTAAAATTTTTGAAATGGCTTTCTGAAATTTGAGATTAAACCAGAAACGTTACCTCCTTCCTCTCCCACTGAACTTCCTTAAACCCTAGCAAACCATTTTCTGATTCGGGAAACCAAAACACCTTTTGCTTTCGTATGTCAGTTTTTCTCCTTCATTTTCCTTGCTTTATCAAATTTCTTTGCTTTCTATTAATTCTTCAAATCCTCACAAATCTCTGTTAAATTTTATTTGCTTTCTGTTACTCTATCAAACCCTTACGAAATTTTATAAATTTATTTGCTTTATGTGATTCCATCAAATTACAATCTCTGTTTGAAGTTTTTATTTATTTTGGTGTATCAGTTCTTTGGCATAGGACGTGGTGGCTGGCATAGAAGTTGCATGGAAGTTGCATTAGTGAGTTTCCATTTTTGTCTTATGGGTTCTAAAGTTTCAATTTTTCATTATTCTTATTATCATTTTGTCTTTATTCAACTTGCCGTTTGGTTTGATCAATGTTTCCCATTTTTTTATGGTTTCGCAGTATTTTCGTCTTTCCTGCTCACTTCATCTTCTTCCTAATAACATTTCTTTGGATTATTCATGCTTATGGTTGACGAGTTGGGTAAGTTTTGTGGTTATTTGTAGATTCGGGTTAGTGTGATGTATATATAAAGGTCAGCCTTGCAACTCATTTGTTCCTGTTCCTTTTCAGATTTGCATCAAATGGGCAAGAAAAAGTTAATGCCTTTCCTCTTCGTACCTTTCTTCCACTTTCCATTTCTTTTTTAGTTTCAGTTTCTAATAACTGTTCTCACATGTACATGTCTGATTCAAAGTCCAACCTCAGCTTCGAGAAGAACCTCCAATTTTATTCCAATATGTTCCCGGATTAATTTCTGAATGTTTTTTCTACTTTGTTTTAACAATACAGCAAAAATATTTAATAAGTTTATTGAGAAAATTAAATAAAATGTTAAGTATTGTTCTATCTGTTTGCTTGTGTTTGACTGTGAAGTTTTATCGAGGGTGGTGGTACTACATGTCAATTTCTGCTCTAAGTTTCAACCCTTATGATCAACCACTATAGATCTGAAGAGTTTCTCATCCCAGTAAAGGTCAGCCTTACAAAATCAATTGATGTTAAAGGTGAAAACTTTAGTTAAATGAAATGGGAATTTCTCTTTGTGCACATTTGTTTGAATTTTAATTATGTATTACTTGGATATTAGATAAAATTTGTTCTGTAGGATGGCCTTTAAGACATTCTGAATCTGCACTTGAATTTAAATTTTTGTTTTCTGTGTTAAATACTTAATTGATGTCCTTTGTTTTCATATTTTTTTGTTTTACCGTGGTTAAGTTTTTTTTTTGTGATTTTTTGGGGTTTCAAGTTGCTAACTTTTATGTTTTTGGTTTGATTTTTTGAATTTTAGTTGGAGAACCCCAGTGGAAAGATTATGGAGTTGCAGTTCAATATTGTGAGAAAGTTAGAGGTTATCGGGATGGTAAATAGGAAGTACAATCACTTCCTTTGTCCAAAGATCCCTATTATTACTTCTTCCTTCCGTTTCCCTCGAAAAGTTGTCCACTTTCAATTATTCCTTTGCCAATTTCTCTTATTTTTTTCATTCAACTATCTTCTGCGGGTTTTAATTTTGAAGTGTTTCTTTTGGCAATTTCTACATATCGTTTGTCATTGTCTTTGTCAATTGTTTTTTTGTTTTTAAAGAGAAATTCTTATTTTGTGATTTCTCAAAAGTTGTTATGGCTTTACATTCCAAATTGTTAAATGGGTGGATTGGGATCAATGTTGGATCTATTGATATCTACTGTTGTTTTATTAAATTATTGTCATCGTGATTGTGTGGTTTAGTTAAATATTTATTTTGTGGCTAATATTGGTTTATGAAGGATTATCCAATGCGCTCTATGAATTATGGATTGTCGATTCGGAATCCAAGAAGAAATGAATGCTCAATCAAGTGCTACTGTCCATTTTTTCTCATATATTATCCAATGTTATTGTTGTAGTCAAAATTGCAGGTCCTGAACTTTTGAATGCTTTCTGTCTTAGACTTTGATTCATGATTTTTATATTTCCTTTGAATTAAACTTTTTGTACTGTGATACTTGTATTTACAGCAAGGGATCTAAGTCTGAGGCTTTGATGAATTGTGTTGGTTGTTAAGGAATTGTTTTGAAGGTTTCTATAATAACATGGAGCAAGTAATGTAACTCTTCTTTTATGGTTCTCTTAAATGTGTTATGGTTTTGTTTTTTTATTCATGTTTAAATGCGATAGGAACTTGGAGCCAGTAGTGTAACTCCTTTTATTATAGATAATGACACAGATGCTAACAATTCATACATGTTGTTTCAGGCTTCACCAAAACTCAGGGAAGATAAAGTCAGGCAGTGTGTTCATACAAGATTGGGAGGAGAATATCCACCTTTCACAATTTACTTTATTTTTCCTTTTTCTTGCTAAATGTCCTTGAAAATATTATATTGCTTATATCTTTGAAACGATATGTATATGAATTGGAAAACTATGCAATGTAACTCAGTAGAGGTAGCATTATAATTCTATATTTTGTTTAGGTAGTAAATTCTAGATATGCAAAAGACCAAAATTTGAATCTAAAATGTTGTATACCTTTAAGTGGAGATTTTTTGGATGTATTCATTAGTTTTAGTTTAGCAATTTGAAGACAATATTTGTATGTTGTTTATGATCTCAATTTCAGTACATATAAAGGTATTAATTAAGGCTGAGAAAATTTGACAAATTTTAGTGTAGGAATCGTACCTATATTTTTTCCTAAGAATATTAAAAGGAACTACATATACTAGGACAATAAAAGATCAATTTTAAAAAAGAAAAATATTCATGGATAACATGATACTTAGTTTCAGATGGTTGTTGTTGCTGCAACTTGTGTTCAATACGAAGTTGATTACAGACCAAACATGAGTGTTGTAGTCAAAGCTATTCAACCTTTGTTGGGTACTTGATATATTCAAACTTCTGATCACACAATTATAATTTCAGTTATTCTCCAATATGGAAAAGAATTATAGTGATGTTGTAAAACTTTATGTATTATGTGTACATAAGTGGAATCATATGTGGTTTAACAAAAAGAGAGAAAGATAAAATAGGAGGACTAAGGAGGATGACAAATTCTGATTGCATTTTTACTGTACAAAAAGAGAATATGGAACTATGTATAGCTTTTTATAGCAATTTAAATCATACCGAAGAAAAAAAATAAGTGTAATAGTATCACAATTATTTATTTAAACAATAATCAAATTTATATAACTTAAAATTAAATCTTTAATCTCACAAAAAATATCATTGTTTCTCTTAAAATAATTTAAGATAAATATACAAAATAAAATGTTGTTATAAATAAAAGATTCAATTTAGTAATGATTTGTACACAATCGAAAATGATTTATACAATCAATGATGATATTATTTGTCTTTAAATATTTTTTATTAATTACTAATTAATCTCATTAATTGTTTTTAACTTTTTAACTATGAAAGGATTGTTTTTTTGTTTCATACATTTTGAAATCTTTTCAATTTATACATTTAAAATTAATAATTATATGATTCATTTTTAGAAATTTTTTATTAATTAGATGATTTTATTAATTATTTTAAATTCTTTTAATTATGGATGAAGTTTTGGATTGATAATCGATAATATTATTATAATTATTATTAATTTTTTATTATTATTTGAATCAATAAATATATATTTTAAATTATTATTTCATTTATTATTCAACAAGTTTTGAATTAATATTTATTAAAAATATTTATTACATTTTATTACTTTCCGTTACAAAAGTCAATTTTAATATTAATTTATTTTTTTAATTAGAGTGGAGACACATTGTTTTAATCGTAGTGATTATATTTGATTTTAAAAAAAATCAATAATTAATTCACATCCTTTCCTTAATTTGTAATATATTTATCAGTACCTATGATGCACAGATAAGATACCTGTATCGGATACGACATGTATTCTATACGTCGGTACGTTTATTTATAACATAATAGGATACAATACGTGATAGATACGTAATATATGAATATTGAAAATTTCACAATAATTCATACAAACATAATAAATATACGATTGTTAATGTGTAAATCCAAATTTCCTAATTAGAGACCAATTATTTTGGTAGCCAAAACCTGATAGCTTATTTTAGTGACAAATTTAAAAAACCAATTCATAATTGAAACTATTTTAATTATCAATTAGAAACCAATTATAATTTTTTGGAATTATTTTTTACTATCAAATTGGTCACTATATAATGACTAATTATTTTTTGTTACTAAAATTGGTCATTATTCAAAAGTTTTATTGTAGGGTAATACGATTTTATAAATTAAATACTTCATTGATAATTATTGTTAAAGTATTCTAAAGTATCAGATACGATACGTGTCCGACACGAATACGTGATCAAAGTTGAAGTATCGGTGCATCATAAATCACTACTATTGTTTATATTATACTTTTATTCAATAATTATATTTTATTTTAATTTCATTAATTATTTTATATTTTTTTAAATTCCTCTTTACATAATTATTTATCATTTTAAATTTTCTATATTTGTTAATTTTTCTAACACCAATTATGTTACAAACGTCTGATTAATTTTTCAACAACTTAACAAATAATTATAAAAAGTGAACAATCAACCTACTTAATTCTCTTGCACAATAACTAAATATCTTATACTAATATATATATATATATATATATATATATATATATATATATATATATAACAAATCTAAAACATACCTACCATAAGTTTATATTATAATAATCGGTTAAAATTTGTATGTTTAACTATTAAATCTAAAGTTTACATTTATATTATTAAATAAGATTCATGTTACCATAATTTAACGATCTATGTCTCACAACAAAATAACATAGTTATTCTTAAAATAATATAGATAAATATATAAAATAATATTACTTTAGATAATATTTTAATAAAGAGGTTTATAAAGAAACTTTCTTTAAAGGTAATGATTCACACCTAAATAAATGAAAAATTCAATTTAGTAATGACTTAAATAGTATGTACAAATTCGAATGGATTTATTCTATCAAGAATTATATAATTTGTTTCTAAAAATTTTTCATTAATTGACCAATTAATTTCATTCATTGTTTTTAATGTTTTAATTATGAATGGATTTTTTTTTATTCCATATATTTTGAAATCTGTTAAACTTATACATTTGTAACTAATAATTATATGATTAGTTTCAAAAGATTTATTATCAATTAATTGATTTCATTAATTGTTTTAAATTTATTTAATTATAAATGGAGTTTTAATTGGTAATTACTAATACTATCGTAATTATTAGTATTTTTGTTATTATTATTTGAATCAATAAATAAAATATTTATTATTATTATTATTATTTTATTATTATAGTTTTGTACATATTCCTAATGCATTCATTCTATAAATCACATGTACATATGCATTTCACATTACTCTAACTTTTTTAATATATGTTACTTTTGTTTATCATATTTCAAGTTTAACTGTTTTTGTAATTTTATATGGCTATTTTTTTAAATATTGTTTTAAGTTGTTTGTATCTATTGATAAATTTTAAGCTCAACTTCAACTTTGTTTTCTGTTTGTATTTATTTTATACAGATTTGTAACCCACAACTTACGTACATCTTACATTAACAATGACTGTGTGTAGACATTTCATTTATATGGTTCAAGTTTTAATTATACAAGAATATTGTTTTACTTCACTTAACTAATGTTACATTACTACTATTAATATTAATATGATTTGGTTTAATAAAAAATTAGTATTATTAGGAATAATGTTACTATTATTTCATTATTATCATTATTATTGTTTTGTACGGATCCATAATACATTCTATTTTTACATCTTATTTTTACAATCAATAATTATATGATTTTTTCTAATTTTTTTAATATTTGACCAATTAATTTTATTAATTGCTTTTAGTTTTCTAATTATGAATGGATCTCTCACTTTTGTTTAAAATATTTTAAATTTAACTTATTTTTTATAATTTTATATGGCTAATTATTTTTAAATATTGTTTAAAGTTATTTTTATTTACGAGTGTTACTTTAAGATCAACCTCGACTTTACTTTGTTAGGGATCCATAATATAAAATATATACATTTTACTTTAACAACAAAAGTGAATATGCATCTCATTTTAATACAACATATGTAATGTATAACTCAAAAATTTAATTATAAATTTTAATCATACAATAATATTTTTTTCTTCACGTAACTAATAATATATTACTATTATTAGTATTAATGAATATTTATTATTGTTATTAGTATTGATATTATTCTACTACTACTATCACTATTATTATTAATATTGATATTACTTTGTATTATTATTATTATTATTATTATTATTATTATTATTATTATTATTATTTCTACACTATTATCATTATTATATTATTATTGTTGTTATTATTATGTTTACATTTTAGTTTAGCAATGGATATATACTCTATGTGTTTCTATCGATAAATTTTAAGCTCAATTTCAATTATTTTGTATTTATGTTTTATGAGATCTATAATGCACAATATCCTTACATTATTATTATTATTATTATTATTATTATTATTATTATTATTATATTATTATTATTATTATTATTATTATTATTATTATTTTATTATCAGTATTGGTATAACACACGATATATCAATATTAATATTATTATTAGGATTGGTATTGAAATTATTATTAGTGTAAAATATTATTATTATTTTTTATTTAATTTATTACAAAAAATACATGTGATTAATTATTTAATTATTTCATAATAATATTATTATTATTTTGTACGGATTCATAAACTACAATATGTTTACACTATTACATTGATGTCAACCACAATATACATATATTGTTCTATTATTATTATTATTATTATTATTATTATTATTATTATTAGTATGGTATAACACACAATATATTAGTGTTATTATTATAAGTATTGGTATTCAAATCAGAATGAGTGTAAAATAATATTTTTTATTTTTAGTTAATTCGTAACAAAAAATTACGAGTGATTAATAATTTAATCTTTTCGAATTATTATTATTATTATTATTATTTGTAATATTATTACTATTATTAGGATTAACAAATATTTAATATTATTTTAATGTTATTGTGATTTATTATTATTATTATTATTATTATTATTATTATTATTATTATTATTATTATTATTATTGGTGTTGTTTTGGATTCATAATACATAATATAATATATAATATGTCTATATTTGATTTTAAAAATGACATGCATATATAAAAAATCAAAAAATCAAGAATTCAATTCACATTGTCTTCCCTAATTTGTAATATATTTATCATTGATATTATAATTTTATTCAATAATTATCTTTTATTTTAATACTTTTATTTGATTATTAGTGTTATTTTTACTACTATTTGTCATTATAAATGTAATCAATTTTTATATTCTATTTCTTTATTTATTGATTTATTAATGTTAATATTTTATTATTAATTAGAAGTTGAATTTATATTTATTGAAAATTAGAAATATTTATTACACTTGTATTATTTTTATTTAAAATGTTAGTATAAAATAACATTATTATTTTTAATTATTTTGTTGCAAAAGATACCTGTGAATGATTAAAACTTATTTTTTTAGGATTAAAACAAGGTTACAAATTTTGGTATTCTTTAGTGCACAATTTTCTTGATATAGTCATGAAGTTCTTTTTGTTTTCCTAGGGTGAAACTTTCTCTTAGAACACAAATAAATCTACCAAAGAGTTTTTCCCCTCTTTAAACATCCTTTTCCATCTATTACTTTCAATATTTGTAATTTTACACTCAAAATATTAAAAAAAAAAACAATTCCTCACATTTGCAACTATATTTAAACTTTTAATTAATATATCCGTCCAAAGATTATAACCAATAATCATATAACATTTTAATATATAAATAACATAATCAAAATAATCATAACTGTAACCAATTTATTTATTAGTAAGTAATCGAAAAACATAATATTTTCTTATTCAACTAATCAAATATTTATGATTATTTCTAAACAATTTTAAAACAATCCACTAAAAAATATAATATAAATTTATTTATATTAAAAAAATATCTAAATTTGTATGTAACCAAATTTGAATTACTCCATTCAAAAATATAACTACAAAAGCTAAAGTAATATTCATCTATACTAATTCTAATAATATTTAACTACAATATTTATTATTATTATTATTTGTATAAACAATAATATTTACAATGATATATATGAAAAAAATGATTAATTACAAAAAATAATTAATATTTTTTACTTTACAAATACAAAATTAAAAGAAAAAAAAACACATCACCCGTGCGTACGCACGGGTATAACACTAGTGCAATTTGAAAATTTTCTTCTTTTTGTCACAGTTCTTTAAGAGGTTTTTACTAATTTTTACTATATAAAATTAAATAATTGATATTTTATATAAAAAAATTGCAAAAAGTTTAATAAGAAACAAGTTAACCAATACTAGGATAGGATTTGTGTTCTTAAATTTGACAAATTCCATCTCCAGGTAACCCTTTTTTAGTTCTTTTTACTATTTTTAACTATTTACAATTCAAATAATTGAACTTTTATGTACAAAAAGATCTCAAAATTCCATAACAAACAGGTTGGCAGATACTCAAATGGGATTAGTTTCTGAAATTTATAAAATTCAATCTCTAGGTAACAAATTTTCCATTGTTTTTTACTACTTTCTACTATTTACAATTTAAATAAATCATGTTTTTTCAAAAAAATTGCTCAAAATTTCAGAAGAAACTTGTTGCAAATTGTCAAAGGGATTATTGGTGTTATGAAATTTGAAAATTTTCTTCTCTTTGTGACACTTTTTTAATTTTTTACTAATTTTAACTCTTTACAATTTAAATAATTGATATTTTATATTAAAATTGCTAAAAATTTCTCAAGTAACGAGTTGGCCAATACTAGGATAGGATTTGTGTTCTTAAATTTGACAAATTCCATCACTTGGTAGCAATTTTTTAATTCTTTTACTATTTTTAACTATCTACAATTCAAATAAATGAACTTATATGTACAAAAAGATGTCAAAATTTCATAACAAACAGGTTGGCAGATACTCAAATGGGATTAGTTTCTGAAATTTATAAAATTCAATCTCTAGGTAACAAACTTTCAATGGTTTTCTACTACTTTCTACTATTTACAATTTAAATAATTCATGTTTTCTACATAAATATTGCTCAAAATTTCATGAGAAACTTGTTGCAAATAGTCAAAGAGGATTATTGCTGTTATGAAATTTGAAAATTTTCTTCTTTTTGTCACACTTCTTTAATTTTTTACTAATTTTTACTATATAGAAATTAAATAATTGATATTTTATATATTAAAATTGCAAAAAATTTCACAACTAACAAGTTGGCCATTACTAGGATAGGATTTGTGTTCTTAAATTTGACAAATTCCATCTCCTGGTAACCCTTTTTTAATTCTTTTTACTATTTTTAACTATTTACAATTCAAATAATTGATGTTTTATGTACAAAATGTCTCAAAATTTCATAACAAACAGGTTCGTGGATACTCAAATGCAATTTGTTTCTAAATTTAAAAAATTCAATCTCTAGGTAAAGATTTTTCAATTGTTTTTTACTACTTTCTACTATTTACAATCTAAATAATTCATGTTTTCTTAATAAATATTGCTCAGAATTTCAGAAGAAACTTGTTGCAAATTGTTAAAGGGATTATTGGTGTTATGAAATTTGAAAATTTTCTTCATTTTGTGACACTTTTTTAATTTTTTACTAATTTTAACTCTTTACAATTTAAATAATTGATATTTTATATATAAAAATTGGTAAAAATTTCGCAAGAAATGAGTTGGCCAATACTAGGATAGGATTTGTGTTCTTAAATTTGACAAATTCCATCTCCTGGTAACCCTTTTTTAATTCTTTTTACTATTTTTAACTATTTACAATTCAAATAATTGATCTTTTATGTACAAAAAGTTCTCAAAATTTCATAACAAACAGGTTCGTGGATACTCAAATGCAATTTGTTTCTAAATTTAAAAAATTCAATCTCTAGGTAACAATTTTTCAATTATTTTTTACTACTTTCTACTATTTAAAATTTAAATAAATCATGTTTTTTTCATAAAAATTGCTCAGAATTTCAGAAGAAACTTGTTGCAAATTATCAAAGGGATTATTGGTGTTATGAAATTTGAAAATTTACTTCTTTTTGTGACACTTTTGTAATTTTTTACTAATTTTTACTCTTTACAATTTAAATAATTGATATTTTATATGTAAAAATTGCTAACAATTTCACAAGTAACGAGTTGGCCAATACTAGGATAGGATTTGTGTTCTTAAATTTGACAAATTCCATCTCCTGGTAACCCTTTTTTAATTCTTTTTACTATTTTTAACTATTTACAATTCAAGTAATTAAAATTTTATGTACAAAAATATCTCAAAATTTCATAACAAACAAGTTCGCGGATACTCAAATTCAATTTGATTCTCACTTTAAGAAATTCAATCTCTAGGTAACAATTTTTCAACTGTTTTTTACTACTTTCTACTATTTACAATTTAAATAAATCATGTTTTTTCATAAAAATTGCTCAAAATTTCAGAAGAAACTTGTTGCAAATTGTCAAAGGGATTATTGGTGTTATGAAATTTGAAAATTTTCTTCTTTTTGTGACACTTTTTTAATTTTTTACTAATTTTTACTCTTTACAATTTAAATAATTGATATTTTATTTATAAAAATTGCAAAAAATTTGCAAGTAACGAGTTGGCCAATACTAGGATAGGATTTGTGTTCTTAAATTTGACAAATTCCATCTCCTGGTAACAATTTTTTAATTCTTTTTACTATTTTTAACTATTTACAATTCAAATAATTGAACTTATATGTACAAAAAGATCTCAAAATTTCATCACAAACAGGTTGGCAGATACTCAAATGGGATTAGTTTCTAAAATTTATAAAATTCAATCTCTAGGTAACAAATTCTCAATTGTGTTTTACTACTTTCTACTATTTACAATTTAAATAATTCATGTTTTCTACATAAAAAATGCTCAAAATTTCATGAGAAACTTGTTGCAAATAGTCAAAGAGGATTATTGGTGTTATGAAATTTGAAAATTTTCTTCTTTTTGTCACACATCTTTAATTTTTTACTAATTTCCACTATATACAAATTAAATAATTGATATTTTATATAAAAAAATTGCAAAAAGTTTAAGAAGAAACAAGTTAACCAGTACTAGGATAGGATTTGTGTTCTTGAGTTTCGCAAATTCCTTCTCCTGGTAACCCTTCTTTAATTCTTTTTACTATTTTTAACTATTTACAATTCAAGTAATTAAAATTTTATGTACAAAAATATCTCAAAATTTCATAACAAACAGGTTTGCGGATACTCAAATGCAATTTGTTTCTAAATTTAAAAAATTCAATCTCTAGGTAACAATTTTTCAATTGTTTTTAACTACTTTCTACTATTTACAATTTAAATAAATCATGTTTTTTTCATAAAGATTGATCAAAATTTCAGAAGAAACTTGTTGCAAATTGTCAAAGGGATTGTTGGTGTTATAGAATTTGAAAATTTTCTTCTTTTTGTGACACTTTTTTTAATTTTTTACTAATTTTTACTCTTTACAATTTAAATAATTGATATTTTATATGTAAAAATTGCAAAAAATTTCACAAGTAACGAGTTGGCCAATACTAGGATAGGATTTGTGTTCTTAAATTTGACAAATTCCATCTCCTGGTAAATATTTTTTAATTCCTTTTACTATTTTTAACTATTTACAATTCAAATAATTGAAGTTTTATGTACAAAAAGATCTCAAAATTTCATAACAAACAGGTTGGCAGATACTCAAATCGGATTAGTTTCTGAAATTTATAAAATTCAATCTCTAGGTAAAAATTTTCAACGGTTTGTTATTACTTTCTACTATTTACAATTTAAATAATTCATGTTTTCCACATAAAAATTGCTCAAAATTTCATGAGAAACTTGTTGCAAATAGTCAAAGAGGATTATTGGTGTTATGAAATTTGAAAATTTTCTTCTTTTTGTCACACTTCTTTCATTTTCGACTAATTTTTACTATATACAAATTAAATAATTGATATTTTATATAAAAAAATTGCAAAAAGTTTAACAAGAAACAAGTTAACCAATACTAGGATAGGATTTGTGTTCTTTAATTTGACAAATTCCATCTCCTGGTAACCCTTTTTTAATTCTTTTTACTATTTTTAACTATTTACAATTCAAGTAATTAAAATTTTATGTACAAAAATATCTCAAAATTTCATAACAAACAAGTTCGCGGATAATCAAATGCAATTTATTTCTACATTTAAAAAATTCAATCTCTAGGTAACAATTTTTCAATTGTTTTTTACTACTTTCTACTATTTACAATTTAAATAAATACTGTTTTTTTTTCATAAAATTGCTCAAATTTCAGAAGAAACTTGTTGCAAATTGTCAAAGGGATTATTGGTGTTATGAAATTTGAAAATTTTCTTCTTTTTGTGACACTTTGATGAAGGTGTGATCACCTCCTTAGAAGCTCCCTCAAGAAGGATCACTAGAAGCATGTCTAGAGGGCAGTCTTCTATTCCATCACCTTTATCTTTGTTTTGCATTACTTTAGTTTGAATTTCCTAAGTTGGTTTCTAGTTGACTTATTTTGGTTGATTTGTTGACTTTGATCCAAAGTTGACCTTTGACCAAGATTAGATTAACTTAAACCAACATGCTAATCCTTGTTTGTCTTATTTTGTAGGTAATTAAGAGAAAGTAGAGCATGGCTAGGTGGCACTTAGTGATTGGAGCACTTGGATGAAGTGGAAGAGAGAGGAAAGCAAAAAGCAAAAAGCAAAAGCAAAAGTAGACATGTACCTTGTCTCCTTTTGCCTTTGTGGTTTATGCCTTAGAAGGTCACTTGGTCTCCTTCCTCTTTTGGCCTAGAATCCTCATGGGAATGCCTCCACCAATCATCTCCCTTCACTTGGCCAAGACTCACTCTCACATTAGGTTTAGGGTTTGCTAGTTAATCCTTTTTCATGTTTTTGTATTTGCTAAAGGACCCTATGAACTCCTATTTAAAGGGTGCTCCTTGTCTTGTAAAAGGGTTGATCATTTTGTTTCTAAACTATTGCGTTTCAACCTTTAAATTTTCGTGAGCTCTCCTTCCTAGAAGTGAACTCACCTTTGCCTTATCTTGCTTGCAAGTGGCGGCACCATCACTCATCTCTAGGGCTTGGTTGGCTTAGATCCCTCCCTATGAGTGGCGTGCTTCTTCCATGCTTCATCTTCTATGCTTTCCATTTTTAATGTTTCTTCTTTCATTTTGGTTCTTTAAGTGTTGGTAATGTCGTGTGAGTTTAAGCTTGAATCCAACTCTCTTCTTCCTTTTATGAGCTTGAGAAATGAACCTTCACATCTAGATAGCTTGCTATCTTAATGTCCAGTGGGAATTTTCAAAAAGCTTTCTTAAATAACTTCACCATATTCATAACTCTAAAAGAAAACAAGATAATCCTTCATCATTTGGTATCTAGAGCTTTGGTTGTCCTTGAATATGATGGTTTCATGTTCTAACCTTGTCTTGTGTAGCTATATTTGAATGGTCCACATAAAAACAGTGCTGGCAGCAAAGTGTGCGTTTTTGAAAAAAATACTGCAGCTAGCTCAGTGCTCCAAAAGTAACGTTCTTTATATCAAAAGAAAGCTCTGTGAGTCTAGTTTCCAACAAAAAACGAATTAACGCATTTGGAGTTCTGTGGAGAGAGTTATGATCAAATGAGTGAACAAAGGTCAGAGCTGCCGAAAATACGAAAAACAACGTTTTCAGGTTATGTTGTGGCACTTTTGGCTTCGGTTTTGTGATTCTTTTGCTCCTAAATGTGGTTGGATAACTTGTCTTTTGATGCTTAGTCTTTGAGCCTCAAATCCATGAGTTTAAATGCATGATAGCTACATGTTTGTGTCTTTGTGTATGTCATGTTGAGTCTTTAAATGTGTCTAACTTTTGCTTGAGTCTCTTGTCATATGCTTCTTTGAATTTTCTTGTTCTTGTTTCTAAGTTTTTGAACTATTGCATGAGATCTATGCCTTGTGTTGTTGTATGCTCCTTGAAATTGATTTTGACCTAATTTTAAGGAACTAAGTGTTCAAGACACTCTAAAACATCCTTCTCACCATTTTAAGTACCTAGTTTTGAAAAGAAAAAGTGTTTTCAAGACCAAAAACAGTTTGGCCGAGAGCTTTTACAATGCTTGGTGAATCCATTTGGCAATTTTTACTAGGTGTTATGCTACCAAATTTTATACTTGGATTTTTAGTGATATTGGCAAATTAGTTCCATGTTTTGACTTGGTTATGATCTTTCATGGTGTATGCATGATTTGAGGTATAATCTTGGCTTGTTCAAATGCTTTCCATAGAGTCTTTAAAAGTGTTTTTCATTGTTTTAGTCTTGTTAAAAGTTTTGTCTCAAACTTTTCTTCTTTAGAGTTTAGCTTTCCTTGTTTTTATGCTTGTCACTAGGTATTCTTTGTTTTGTCTTAGTAGTTTTCTTTTCTTGAAACTCTTGGGATGTTGTGGCCGAATCACTTGTATTGCATTTGAAAGGTTTTGAACAAGTTTTGAAAAGTGTTTGCTTCACTCCTTTGGTGGATTTTGAGTGCTAGCCTTGCCTTGTTACTTTGGGAGAGTGATCTAAACACTTGGGTTACATTTTGGGTTGGATTTGGTCTCAGCTTTCATGTTGTCTAACCTGTAATCCATTTATTTTGTCTCGGATTTGAGTGTTTTTGTTGTAAGAATCATGGCAAGTTCATCAAATGCACCTACACTAAACAAAAACAATACATTGATGAGATTGCTTCGGGATTTGGAGTTGTCTAGGAAGGAGGCCTTTGAACAATTGAGAAAAGACAAGGAGCAAAGGGACCTAAGAATCCAAGAGCACATTCAAAGGCTTGAAGCTAGGGAGAAAGAAAGAGAGCCTAGGAAAAGAGGGCATTTTAGGTGCAACCCATCACAAGAGAAGCAAACTCTATAGATTCCTAAGTTTTATGTTCGAAGTGATCCCAAAATCTTCCTTGATTGGGAAGCTAAAGTTGATCAAATATTCAATGAAAATCATGTAAAGGATCAAGCACAAGTTGATCTAGTAGTTTTAGGATTTTTGGAGTATGCCAATACTTGGTGGCATAAAGTTTGTAAGAATTATGACCAAGGGCCACCTGCGGCTTCTTGGATGGACATTAAATCTCTTATGCGCGCTATATTTGTTCCTCCCTCCTATAGGAAGGAACTTCTTTTGAAGCTCCAAAGGCTTCACCAAGGTTCTATGAGTGTGAGTGAGTACTTTAAAGAATTAGAGTCTCAAATGCGTAGGGTTGAAATAAAAGAAACTAACAAAGAGAAAATAAAAAGATTTGTGAGTGGTCTTAGGAGAGACATACAAGACCAAGTAGAGTTGTATGAGTACTCCACTCTTGAAAATGTTTTCACACTTGCCCTTGGGATTGAAATTCAATTGAAAAGAAAAAGAAGGGCAAGGAAGAGTTACTCACCCAACCACTACTTTAGTCACTCATGGAAGGGAAAGGATAAAAAGAAACATGATAAGTTCCCTTCTAACTCTCATCAAGAACCACCAAGTAAAAGTAAGTCACCAAGTGATCACATTCACCATTCCACTTCTCAAAGATCAAGTTCCATTAAATGTTTGGGTTATAATCACATTGCTTTAAATTATTCAACTAAAAGGACCATGATCTTAAAGAAGAGTAATGATGTTGAAAGTGAACACTCATCTCCCCATTCTCTTTCAAAAGAATCTTCTTCCTCTAGTAAAACTAAAATTTTTGAGAAAGACCCTATGTTATTAAGGCGCATGATAGGTCAAGATCAAAGTGAGCTTGAGCCAACTCAAAGAGAAAAAAATTTTCAATCTAGATGCAAAATTAACAAATGGGTTTGCTCTCTAATTATTGATGGAGGAAGTAGTACCAATGTAGCTAGCACAAGGTTGGTGGAAAAGCTTTGCTTAGAGACCATTCCCCATGCTAAGTCCTACAAGCTTGCTTGGATAAGTAAAGAGGGAGAAATAGATGTCAATAAACAAGTCCTAATTAACTTCTCTATAGGAAGCTACAAAGATGAGGTGCTATGTGATGTTGTTCCCATGGAAGTCACACATATCTTACTAGGTAGGCCATGGCAATTTGATAAACAAACTTTACATGATGGCCATACCAACCAATACATTTTCTTCATAAATAGGAAAAAGACCACTTTACTACCTCTATCACCTCAAGAAGTTAATAAGGATAGAAATATAATAAGAAAAGATAAAGAAGAAAAAGAAAAGGGGCAAGCTTTCACCAAGGTGTTACTTGCCTACAAAAAAATTCTTCCAAAGCAAGATATACATCACCATTCCTTCTCTTCCCAAGCCAAAAAGGAAGGCCCAAAGTACAAGCAAGAGAGGAAGAATAGTCTAGAAAATAAAGATGGCCTAACCAAAGCTAGGGGTAATACCCTTAGAAAGGATGGAACAAGAGCTCATAAAAGGGAGGCGCAAATCCTCCCCCAAATCAAGTCAAGCTCCATCTACAAAGGCTTAAAGAATTTGTGGTCAAATTCTCTCCAAGGAGGGGAGGATGATGAAGGATTGACCCCAACCAAGGATGGAGGCAAATACTTAAGAAGACTAAGCATGTTTAGAAAGGAAGTTCACTAATCCTTCATCCTTTCATTTGTCTTTGCTATTTTTGATTCCCTAAGTTGACTTAGTTGAATCAACTTTAGTTGACTTGTTGACCTTTGACTAGGTTTGACTTGTTCACTATAGTTGACTTGACTTAAGCCAACATGTTAATCTATGTTTATTTGCTTTGTAGGTTAATTAGGAGTAAGAAAGCAATGCTAGGTGGCGCATGATGATTGGGGAGCATAAATGATGTGGAGGAGAGAGTAAAGCAAAGGCATAAAGCATAAAGTAAAAGGCATAAAACAAGTGTACCTATGTACCTTTGGTCTCCTTTGTTTTTAGCACACTTTGGCCACATTTTGGAGACATATGAGACACATTCTTTGTCTCCTTTTGGGCTAGAACGAACTTAGCCTTGCACACACCATAGTTAGCTCTTTTGTCTCTCATTTTTTGTAACCTTATTTGACC
The DNA here is from genome assembly GCF_004118075.2 of Vigna unguiculata. Lineage (NCBI taxonomy): Eukaryota > Viridiplantae > Streptophyta > Magnoliopsida > Fabales > Fabaceae > Vigna > Vigna unguiculata. The sequence continues at coordinate 20,156 of NW_021010974.1, forward strand.
TAGTTTCTAGAAGCTAGGGTTAGGTTTTTGTAGAGACATCCTTATGTATCTTTTATTTTCTTAGAGGCCCCTAAACTCTTCTATATAAGGGGTGCTCCTAGACATGTAAAAGGGTTGAACATTTTGAAGTAAAAACACTCTTGTGTCTCAACCATTTGTGAGAGTTTCCTCCCTTGGGAGTGAATACTTTTAAGCCTTATCTTGCATAGCAAGTGGCGGCACACATCCACTCATCTTCAAGGTTGCCATGGCTTCTAGCCTAGCCTTGTAGTGGCGTGCTTCTCACATTTTTTACCATTTCTTTTCTTTCCATTTTATGTTTTCTTCTTCCTTTAATTTTCTTGGTTTTCTATGGTTTATGTGTTTTCCATTTCCTTTTTGTTTTGAATCAATCCATCATCTTCTTTTCTTCAGCTTTGGGAAAGGAACCTTCACATCTAGATAGCTTGCTATCTTAATGTCCAGTTGGGATTTCACTTAAATTTCTTAATCAACTCACACCATATTCAATCATCTTAAAAAGGAACAAGATAATCCTTCATCACATTTTTTTAGTTTTTTACTAATTTTAACTCTTTACAATTTAAATAATTGATATTTTATATATAAAAATTGCAAAAAGTTTCACAAGTAACGAGTTAGCCAATACTAGGATAGGATTTGTGTTCTTAAATTTGACAAATTTAATCTCCTGGTAACAATTTTGTAATTCTTTTTACTATTTTTAACTATTTACAATTCAAATAATTGAACTTATATGTACAAAAAGATCTCAAATTTCAAAACAAACAGGTTCGCGGATACTCAAATGAAATTCGTTTCTAAATTTAAAAAATTCAATCTCTCGGTAACAATTTTTCAATTGTTTTTTACTACTTTCTACTATTTACAATTTACATAAATCATGTTTTTTTCATAAAAATTGCTCAAAATTTCATAAGAAACTTGTTGCAAATTGTAAAAGGGATTATTGGTGTTATGAAATTTGAAAATTTTCTTCTTTTTGTGACACTTTAATTTTTTACTAATTTTAACTCTTTACAATTTAAATAATTGATATTTGATATATAAAAATTGCAAAAAAGTTCACAAGTAATGAGTTGGCCAATACTAGGATAGGATTTGTGTTCCTAAATTTGAAAAATTCCATCTCCTGGTAACAATTTTTTAATTCCTTTTACTATTTTTAACTGTTTACAATTCAAATAATTGAACTTTTATGTACAAAAAGATCTCAAAATTTCATAACAAACAAGTTGGCAGATACTCAAATGGGATTAGTTTCTGAAATTTATAAAATTCAATCTCTAGGTAACAAATTTTCAATGGTTTTTTACTACTTTCTACTATTTACAATTTAAATAATTCATGTTTTCTACATAAAAATTGCTCAAAATTTCATGAGAAACTTGTTGCAAATAGTCAAAGAGGATTATTGGTGTTATGAAATTTGAAAATATTCTTCTTTTTGTCACACTTATTTAATTGTTTCCTAATTTTTACTATATACAAATTAAATAATTGATATTTTATATAAAAAAATTGCAAAAAGTTTAACAAGAAACAAGTTAACCAATACTAGGACAGGTCTTCTGTTATTGAATTTGACAAATTCCATCTTCTGGTAACCCTTTTTTAATTCTTTTTACTATTTTTAACTATTTACAATTCAAGTTATTAAAATTTTATGTACAAAAATATCTCAAAATTTCATAACAAACAGGTTCGCGGATAATCAAATGCAATTTGTTTCTAAATTATAAAAATTCAATCTCTAGGTAAATATTTTTCAATTGTTTTTTACTACTTTCTACTATTTACACTTTAAATAAATCATGTTTTTTTCATAAAAATTGCTCAAAATTTCAGAAGAAACTTGTTGCAAATTGTCAAAGGGAATATTGGTGTTATCAAATTTGAGAATTTTCTTCTTTTTGTGACACTTATCTAATTGTTTACTAATTTTTACTCTTTACAATTTAAATAATTGATATTTTATATATAAAAATTGCTAAAAATTTCGCAAGTAACAAGTTGGCCAATACTAGGATAGGATTTGTGCTCTTAAATTTGACAAATTCCATCTCCAGGTAACCCTTTTTTAATTCTTTTTACTATTTTTAACTATTTACAATTCAAATAATTGATCTTTTATGTACAAAAAGTTCTCAAAATTTCATAACAAACAGGTTTGTGGATACTCAAACGCAATTTGTTTCTAAATTTAAAACATTCAATCTCTAGGTAACAATTTTTCAATTGTTTTTTACTAATTTCTACTATTTACAATTTAAATAAATCATGTTTTTTTCAAAAAAATTGCTCAAAATTTCAGAAGAAACTTGTTGCAAATTGTCGAAGGGATTATTGGTGTTATGAAATTTGAAAATTTTCTTCTTTTTGTCACACTTCTTTACTAATTTTTACTATTTACAAATGAAATAATTGATATTTTATATAAAAAAATTGCAAAAAATTTAACAAGAAACAAGTTGGCAAATACTGGGATTGGATTTGTGTTCTTAAATTTGACAAATTTCATCTCTTTTTTTTTAATTCTTTTTACTAGTTTTTAACTATCTACAATTCAAATAATTGAAATTGAATGTACCAAAAAATCTCAATATTTCATAACAAACAGGTTGGCGAATACTCAAATGGGATTAGTTTCTGAAATTTAAAAAATTAAATTTCTAGGTAAAAATTTTTTCAATTTATTTTATACTTTTCTACACACAGATTGGTCAAAGTTTCATAAGAAACTTGTTGCAAATTGTCAAAGGGATTATTGGTGTTATAAATTTTGAAATTTTCTTCTTTTTGTGACACTTTTTTAATTTTTTACTAATTTTAACTCTTTACAATTTAAATAATTGATATTTTATATATAAAAATTGCAAAAAAATTCACAAGTAACGAGTTGGCCAATACTAGGATAAGATTTGTGTTCTTAAATTTGACAAATTCCAACTCCTGGTAACAATTTTTTAATTCTTTTTACTATTTTTAACTATTTACAATTCAAATAATTGAACTTTTATGTACAAAAAGATCTCAAAATTTCATAACAAACAGGTTGACAGATACTCATATGGAATTAAATTTCTGAAATTTATAAAATTCAATCTCTAGGTAACAAATTTTCAATGGGTTTTTACTACTTTCTATTATTTACAATTTAAATAATTCATGTTTTCTACCTAAAAATTGCTCAAAATTTCATTTGAAACATGTTGCAAATAGTCAAAGAGGATTATTGGTGTTATGAAATTTGAAAATTTTCTTCTTTTTGTGAAAATTTTTTAATTTTTTACTAATTTATACTCTTTACAATTTAAATAATTTATATTTATATATAAAAATTGCAAAAAATTTCACAAGTAACGAGTTGGCCAAAACTACAATAGGATTTGTGTTCTTAAATTTGACAAATTCGATCTCCTGATAACAATTTTTTAATTCCTTTTACTATTTTTAACTGTTTACAATTCAAATAATTGAACTTTTATGTACAAAAAGATCTCAAAATTTCATAACAAACAGGTTGGCACATACTCAAATGGGATTAGTTTCTGAAATTTATAAAATTCAATCTCTAGGTAACAAATTTTCAATGGTTTTTTACTACGTTCTAGTATATACAATTTAAATAATTCATGTTTTCTACATAAAAATTTCTCAAAATTTCATGAGAAACTTGTTGCAAATAGTCAAAGAGGATTATTGGTGTTATGAAATTTTAAAATTTTCTTCTTTTTGTCACACTTCTTGAATTTTTTACTAATTTTTACTATATACAAATTAAATAATTGATATTTTATATGAAAAAATTGCAAAAAGTTTAAAAAGAAATAATTTAACAAATACTAGGATAGGATTTGTGCTCTTGAATTTGACAAATTCCATCTCCTGGTAACCCTTTTTTAATTCTTTTTACTATTTTTAACTATTTATAATTCAAGTAATTAAAATTTTATGTACAAAAATATCTCAAAATTTCATTACAAACAGGTTCGTGGATACTCAAATGCAATTTGTTTCTAAATTTATAAAATTCAATCTCTAGGTAAATATTTTTCAATTGTTTTTTACTACTTTCTACTATTTACAATTTAAATAAATCATGTTTTTTTCATAAAAATGGCTCAAAATTTCAGAAGAAACTTGTTGCAAATTGTCAAAGGAATTATTGGTGTTATGAAATTTGAAAATTGTCTTCTTTTTGTGACAGTTTTTTTAATTTTTTACTATTTTTTACTCTTTACAATTTAAATAATTTATATTTTATACATAAATATTGCAAGAAATTTCACAAGTAACGAGTTGGTCAATACTAGGATAGGATTTGTTTTATTAAATTTGACAAATTTCATCTCCTCGTAACAAATTTTAATTCTTTTTACTATTTTTAAATATTTACAATTCAATTAATTGAACTTATATGTACAAAAAGAGCTCAAAATTTCATAACAAACAGGTTGGCAGATACTCAAATGGAATTAAATTTCTGAAATTTATAAAATTCAACCTCTAGGTAACAAATTTTCAATGGGTTTTTACTACTTTCTACTATTTACAATTTAAATAATTCATGTTTTCTACATAAAAATTGCTAAAAATTTCATGAGAAACTTGTTGCAAATAGTCAAAGAGGATTATTGGTGTTATGAAACTTTAAAATTTTCTTCTTTTTGTCACACTTCTTTGATTTTTTACTAATTTTTACTATATGCAAATTAAATAATTGGTATTTTATATAAAAAAATTGCAAAAAGATTAACAAGAAACAAGTTAACTAAAACTAGGATAGGATTTGTGTTCTTGAATTTGACAAATTCCATCTGGTAGTAACCCTTTTTTAATTCTTTTTACTATTTTTAACTATTTCCAATTTAAATAATTGAACTTTTATGTACAAAAAGATCTCAAAATTTCATAACAAACAAGTTGGCAGATACTGAAATGGGATTATTTTCTGAAATTTATAAAATTCAATCTCTAGGTAACAAATTTTCAATTGTTTTTTACTACTTTCTACTATTTACAATTTAAATAATTCATCTTTTCTACATAAAAATAGCTCCAAATTTCATGAGAAACTTGTTGCAAATAGTCAAAGAGGATTATTAGTGTTATGAAATTTAAAAATTTCCTTCTTTTTGTGACTCTTTTTTAATTTTTTACTAATTTTTACTCTTTACAATTTAAATAATTGATATCTTATATATAAAAATTGCTAAAAATTTCACAGGTAACGAGTTGGCCAATACTAGGATAGGATTTGTGTTCTTAAATTTGACAAATTTCATCTCCTGGTAACAATTTTTTAACTCTTTTTACTATTTTTAACTATTTACAATTCAAATAATTGAACTTATATGTACAAAAAGATCTCAAAATTTCATAACAAACAGGTTGGCAGATACTCAAATGGGATTAGTTTCTGAAATTTATAAAATTCAATCTCTAGGTAACAAATTTTCAATGGTGTTTTACTACTTTCTACTATTTACAATTTAAATATTTCATGTTTTCTACATAAAAATTGCACAAAATTTCATGAGAAACTTGTTGCAAATAGTCAAAGAGGATTATTGGTGTGATGAAATTTTAAAATTTTATTCTTTTCGTGACACTTCTTCAATTTTTTACTAATTTTTACTATTTACAAAATAAATAATTGCTATTTTATATAAAAGAATTGCAAAAAGTTTAACAAGTAACGAGTTGGCCAATACTAGGATAGGATTTGTGTTCTTAAATTTGACAAATTCCATCTCCTGGTAACCCTTTTTTAATTCTTTTAACTATTTTTAACTATTTACAATTCAAATAATTTAACTTATGTGTACCAAAAAATCTCAATATTTCATAACAAAGAGGTTGGTGAATACTCATATGGGATTAGTTTCTGAAATTGAAAAAATTATATTCCTAGGTAAAAATTTTTCAATTTATTTTACTACTTTCTACTATTTACAATTTAAATAATTCATGTTTTCTACATACAAATTGGTCAAAGTTTGATAAGAAACTTGTTGCAAATAGTCAAAGGAGATAATAGTGTTCTTGAATTTGACAAATTCCATCTCCTGGTAACCCTTTTTTAATTCTTTTTACTATTTTTAACTATTTACAATTCAAGTAATTAAAATTTTATGTACAAAAATATCTCAAAATTTAATAACAAACAGGTTGGTAAATACTCAAATGCAATTTGTTTCTAAATTTAAAAAATTCAATCTCTAGGTAACTATTTTTCAATTGTTTTTTACTACTTTCACCTATTTACAATTTAAATAAATCATGTTTTTTCCTATAAAAATTGCTCAAAATTTCAGAAGAAACTTGTTGCACATTTTGAAAGGGATTATTGGTTTTATGAAATTTGAAAATTTTCTTCTTTTTGTGGCACTTCTTTACTTTTTTACTAATTTTTACTCTTTACAATTTAAATAATTGATATTTTTTATACAAAACTTGCAAAAAATTTAACAAGAAACAAGTTGGCCAATACCAGGATAGGATGTGTGTTCTTAAATTTGACAAGTTCTATCTCCTGTAACACTTTTTTAATTCTCTTTACTATTTTTCACTATATACAATTCAAATAATTGAGATTTTATGTACAAAAAGAACACAAAATTTCATAATAAACATGTTGGCGGATACTCAAATGGGATTAGTTTCTGAAATTTAACAAGTTCAATCTCTAGGTATCAAATTTTCAATTGTTTTTTTATACTTTCTACTATTTACAACTTAAATAATTCAGGTTTTCTACATACAAATTGCTCAAAATTTCATGAGAAACTTGTTCCAAATACTTAAAGGGGATTAATGGTGTTACGAAATTTGAAAATTTTCTTGCTTTTGTGACAGTTACTTAATTTTTTTAGTAATTTTTACTATTTGAGATCTAAATAATCGAAATTTTAAATATAAAAATAGGAAAAAAATTCACAAGAAAGAAGTTGGCCAATACTAGTATAGGATTTGTTTTCTTAAATTTGACAAATTTCACCTCCTGCTAAAACTTTTTTAATTTTTTACTATTTTTAACTCTTTACAATTCAAATAATTCAACTTTTATGTACAAAAAGATCTCAAAATTTCATAACAAACAGTTTGGCGGATACTCAAATGGGATTAGTTTCTGAAATTTCAAAAATTCAATCTCTAGGTAATAATTTTTCAATTGTTTTTTACTACTTTCTACTATTTACAATTTAAATAATTCATGTTTTCTACATAAAAATTCCTCAAAATTTCATAAGAAACTCGTTGCAAATTGTCAAAGTGATTATTGGTGTTATGACATTTGAAAATTTTGTTCTTTTTATGACACTTCTTTACATTTTTACTAATTTTTACTCTTTACAATTTAAATAATTGATATTTTTTATACAAAACTTGCAAAAAATTTAACAAGAAACAAGTTGGCCAATACCAGGATAGGATTTATGTTCTTAAATTTGACAAGTTCTATCTCCTGTAACACTTTTCTAATTCTTTTTACTATTTTTAACTATATACAATTCAAATAATTGAGATTTTATGTACAAAAAGAACTCAAAATTTCATAATAAACATGTTGGCGGATACTCAAATGGGATTAGTTTCTGAAATTTAACAAATTCAATCTCTAGGTAACAAATTTTCAGTCGTTTTTTTATACTTTCTACTATTTACAACTTAAATAATTCAGGTTTTCTACATACAAATTGTTCAAAATTTCATGAGAAACTTGTTCCAAATACTTAAAGGGGATTAATGGTGTTACTAAATTTAAAAATTTTCTTGCTTTTGTGACAGTTACTTAATTTTTTTAGTAATTTTTACTATTTGAGATCTAAATAATCGAAATTTTAGATATAAAAATAGGAAAAAAATTCACAAGAAAGAAGTTGGCTAATACTAGTATAGGATTTGTTTTCTTAAATATGACAAATTTCACCTCCTGTTAAAACTTTTTTAATTTTTTACTATTTTTAACTATTTACAATTCAAATACTTCAACATTTATGTACAAAAAGATCTCAAAATTTCATAACAAACAGTTTGGCGGATACTCAAATGGGATTAGTTTCTGAAATTTCAAAAATTCAATCTCTAGGTAAGATATTTTCAATTGTTTTTAACTACTTTCTACTATTTACAATTTAAATAATTCATGTTTTCTACGTAAAAATTGCTCAAAGTTTCTTAAGAAACTTGTTGCAAATACTCAAAGGGGATTATTGGTGAGATGAAATTTTAAAATTTTTCTATTTTTCTACCGTTTATTTTAATTCTTTTACTAAATTTTACTATTTACAAATTAAATAATTGACATTTTAAATATAAAAATTCTAAAAAATTTCACAAGAAACAAGTTGGCCAATACTAGGATAGGGTTTGTGTTCTTAAATTTGACAAATTTCATCTCTTAGTAACCCTTTTTTAATTGTTTTTACTATTTTAACTATTTACAATTCAAATAATTGAAATTTTATGTACAAAAATATCTCAAAATTTCATAACAAACAGATTGGCAGATACTCATATGCGATTTGATTCTGAAATTTAAAAAATTCAATCTCTAGGTAATGTCAACACCCAATTTTGTTTGGGGTATAATGTATTTTACTTTTTTTCTCATAATCTTATTTTACTTTTATTTTGTTTTTGTCTTTCATCTTATTTTAATTTTATTTTATTTTATTTTTTATTTTTATTTTTATTATTATTCTATTTTTATTTTTTTATATTTTATATTTTATATTATTTTATTTTATTTTATTTTATTATTATTATTATTTTATTTATTTTTTTTTTTGTTTTAATCTTATTTTATATATTTTTATTTTATTTACAATTTTCTTTATTTTCCTTTTTACTTTTTATTATTTAAGAAAAAAAAATGAAATGAAAAAAAGAGAGAAGACCAAGAGATTAACGTAAGGTCTCTAACAGTTATGGGTGGTAGCTAGCTGGCCATGGTCATGATGGTTGAACAAGGAAAAAGCAAGAAGCCACATCTGCTTTCAGCCTTATCTCACGTCTCGAGGTAGGAAATGAACAAAGCAGACACAACAAATATCATCAAGATCCCTTCATTCAAGGAGACCTTCACCTTCTTCACTAAGGGGGGCTTTCCCTCGTTCTATTCTCTAAAAAAACAAAATCACCACCTTCATCTTCCCCAACCTTCTTCCACCTACACCACCATAATCCATCACCCTTTCATTTCGCTCCACCCCAATATTAGCAGATTCTCCCCTTATCACTTCATTTACACCTACATTCACGGTTATCGTCCACTCACCAGGTCCCCACTATCACATACCCACACCATGTCATCCATCTGCGAAAAACAACAAAAAAAACAGAGATCCAAGAAAACACACACGTACAAGTTCCCCTCCATTCGCGTCTTCATTTTAACCTCAAACACATTCACAAACCTGATTTTGTTCAACACATTCCAACACCATCTTCAACTCCACCAATCCGAATTCTAGAACATCAAAACAGAGAGGAAAAATTTGCCCAGTGACGATTGCGGCGAGTCGGAGTTCGAATGGAGGAGTGTAGTTGCGCGACGATTGCAGACCCATTCACGGTGGTTGGTGTGGCGGTGACAAGTCGTAGTGGCTGTTGGGTGTGAAGGAGAAATCAAAAAAAGGAAGGAGGAGATGCGTGGACGTCGGCGATGACTCCGGTGACAATCGATGTCGTCAGAGGTGGCTTTGGTTGCGCCAACGGCATTCGTGAGCAAGGGAAGTCTCGCGGAAGAAAAGATCGAAGAGCGAAGATGCGTTTACGCCGATGATAACCGGAGCCAATGACGACGACTCCAGTATGGAAAGGAGGTGATGGCGACGACTTTGCTTGGCTGTCAGTGGCGCTGCAAGAGAAGCAGTAACGACTGGTTTTTTGTGTGTTAGAGAAGAAGAGCTCTTGGAGTTTGGGAGGAAACCCTATTTTTGTTCTATTTTGAAGAGTTGGGCTCAGCCCACTTCTACTCATTACACCTACCTTTTCAGCCACTGCACCCCACCCCTAATGTGTGCTTTGGATCTGACCCTTGATCCGTGTACCTCCCATCTTAATATCTGCACCTCCCCTATTTGCAGATTTGAATTATTTTGTGTTTTTGATTTTCATTTGCTGACTGTACCCCAATTTTCACTGTTTACACCTCTCCTGCATTTTCCCTCCATTTTCAGTTTTTACTCTGCACACCTCCATCCGTACTCTGCGCACCTCCATCTCTAATCCTTGCACACCCCATTTTTTGTCTTTGCGCATCCCCTGTTTCTTAATCTATGCACCCCTGTTTTCATTTCATACACCTCCACAATTGATAACCTTGCACCTCTGTTTATGTTTATCTTGTTTTGGGCCTGTGTTTTATGTTTATTTCATGCACCTCACACATTACTCATGCACCCTATTATTATTTTTTTTCTTTCAATTTGTCCTTTTTGTTATTAAATTTTCTTTTATCCTTTTTTGTTATTTATCCATTTTTTTTTTCTCAAAAAAAAAGAGAAAACAAAAAATTTTTTAAATTATAAAAATTACAAAGAAAAAATAGGAAAATCTAAAAATGAAAAATGTTCTCTTTTGCTTTATTGTGTCTGTCTGTTTGCCCGCACCGTGTGACACTCATTTTCAAAATACCAAAAATAGTTTTCTTTATATTTTAGTGTATGTCCGATCGCTTGCATCGTATGACACATGTTTTGAAATAATTCAAAAACACCAAAAAAAATATATATAAAATTTCAAAATATAAAAACATCAACGTTTTTAAACAAGATACCCTTTTAAGAACTACGTGATCCTTGATTCTCCATTGTGAGATACGTAGGAGCAAGGCCAGTCCTTGTCAGGTTCACCTCCAAAAAGTTAAATCTTTTTTTTTAAAAAATTGTTTTCCAAATATCTTTTAAAGAACTACGTAACCCTGATTTCTCACTTTAAATGAGAATACGTAAGACAAGGTCAATCCTTGTCGGGCCCAAAAAATTAAAACAAAATATTTTGTTTCTTTTAGGATTTTTGTCTTATTATTTTTGGGGAAAATTAATATTTTGAAAATCACATCAGCTTTGCATTTTTAATTAAAGGTACCGCCCTCGGGCGGGCGTAATAGGGTGCTAACACCTTCCCTACGCGTAACCGACTCCCGGATCCAAAATCTAGTTTTTCGCAGACTTGTTTTATTTTTATGGTTTTCCATAGTTTTCCAGAATAACTATGGTGGCGATTCCAAATCTCTTTTTAAACCCGTTTTCTTTTTTCGGTTCGCCTTCCCGTCGCGATTCCGGTTGCGACAGCTGGCGACTCTACTGGGGACGCTAGAGAGTCAAGCCTTTTAATTAGATATGCAAACTTGATGTGATTTTCCTAATGTTTTCTTTCCCCATTTCTTTCATTTGTGTATTCTTGTCTTTATATGTGTTTGTATATATTTTCTTTTTGGATTAATTGTGTGTGAATTACTTTGCTTATTTTGATATATATGGAATTGCTCTACTTGCCTGGGAAATTTTCTGGTTGTTTTGCAGGTGGGGGTTTGGGAATGCATCATTCTCCCTTCATACACACATTGTGCATATCATGAGTGGGGCCCTATACTTGGGTCTGTGTAACTTAGAATTAGAGGGGATTGTGTAGCAGTGCCACAGTGGATGAACTTCCCAAGTGGTCATTGTGAGAACCCCAACTAGAGTTTGCTTGTTTTCTTGGTACTCTCACTCCTTGTTGTATACCAACTGTTGTGGGAAATATCATGAAGTGAGCCATAACTCTAGTGACCTTGACCCTTAAGTTTAGGGAACCATCCCGGTGAGCGCATGTACTTCACCCTAGACCTTAAGCGCCAAACCTCTATTAAGCACAAAGGGAGATTGCTTGCTTTAATCATCTACATGTGAATAAGTGCCTATTTAGGCACAATCATGCATAGCATTTTTATATCATACATCTCATCTCATGAAAATAATCGCCTCTTGAGGCATAAACATGCATTTCATTATGTCACTCTGCATTCATGCATTTCATTATGTCACTCTGCATATCATGCATGATGTTTCCAAATACTTGTATCACATTTCATCATCATATCATGGGAATAAATGCCTCTTGAGGCACATGCATTACATCTCATGTAGGTTTTCTCAATTAGCTGCATATCATGCATGGTACTCTTTAATCGCATCGACATACAAGTGAGTAAGTGCCTCTTGGGCACAAACTTGCGTTGCAATTGTTGTTTTTAGTCATAGTGGCATGTACATAGTTTTTTTTAATCCATATCATGCATCTCACCTCATATGGATAAACAGACTCTGCAAAAGAGAGGAAGGAAATGAAAAAGGTTGTTACATTTTGAGTCATTTGTTTTTCTCGCAAATCATCAAATTCACTTCTTGAAAAAAAAAGAGAATAATGGGGTGTCACGCTTTTCTGGGGTCAAATGTTTAATCAAGAATAACGACTTAACTTTTTCTTTTGAGACGTTCGTGTGCGCATGGTTTGAAACAGTCCATCCTTCGACTTCCCTACAATGAAGGATTTGCCCTATCAACACTGGCATTACCCAAGTTGATAAACATAAACCCTTAGAGTTGGTAGATTTTCTAAGTTTATCCTTGTCTACACTTGTTGGGTGGTCCTTGAATCCATCGAGACAAAAAAAATCATTAAAAAAAGGGAAAATGAGGAAAGAAGAAAATAAAGTTTGCTAGACTAAAAATCAAAAAAGGCAGTTTTGGCAACAAAAAAAAAACATGCTTTGGTCAAATTAGTAGGTTGAATGAATAGATAATGTTTGATATCATATCTTTTGAAGCATTTGTCTAATCTGCATAACATGAGATTTTCAAACTCATCCTTTTTTTTCATTACATTTTCACCATAAAGCCTACATTTTGAATTTCATGGAGGATCAACATAAAAGGGGCACACTGGCCTGGATAGACTACGAGCAAATCTCTTAGCATGAAAATAAAAATATAAAAATGTCTGCTAGACTGAAAACCTGAAAGGGTGGTTTAGGAAAAAAAAAGAATAAAAAAATGAATAAAAGCAAGGGACAAACTTTAACATGAACCAATTTTTTTTTCTTGAGTTAAAATTTATTGAAAGAGAAAATAATCATGTTTTGGAAATGATGTGTGGCCATGTTTCTTTATCATAAAACACAAATGTGATCCTTTGTTACCCCTTTGAGACTTAAAAGAGCAAATATTTTTCTTTCAAATTACCTTGAACAAGGGTCATCTCACATTGATGGTTTGCACTTTTGTTTGACAGACGGTTCACCAATAAAAAATTCCATCAGAATCAAAAAATTTGAAAAAGACAAAAAATGATGATGATGATTTGGTTACATCAAGAAGAAATAAAAAAAAGAGAATCGATGTTTAGAGAAAAAAAAGAGAAATGGTGAACACATAAGAGGCAAATGAATTTATGATGCAGCATTATTCAAAAATCATTTTTCCAAAATACCATCACATCTTTTTGAGTTTTTACTATCCACATTTGCTTTCATACCCATAGCCTTGACCACGATACAAGCATAATAAAGCCCACACAGATCCAAGACTGATTGTCGGTACCTTTCAAAAAGTTTAATTCATGGATCATATTGACGTGCTGACAGGTTTGTCCAAAATTCAAAAAAAAAGGAAAATAAAAATTGAAAAATATGTTTTGAGATTTCCTTTCAGTGATTCAGACAGCGTTTCATTCACATGTGCCTAAAGCTCCTTAAAATAAGTCTGGTTAATCAATTAGATAAGGGGCATCCTCCTTCGTTGTTTCATTCTCACCCTCTTCATGGATTTCATCTTCATTTCCTACCATATCCTCTGCTCTCAACCCAAACTTGTCCAACAATTTCATACAAATGTCCAACCTTTTTCTCTAAAATCCAAACTAGACAATTGCTTCATTTCACCATTCATATGACTTGTCATTTATCCCAAGATAGGGCACTTTCACCCTAACCATCATGGTTACACTAGAGGCAATGTCTAGAGTCCCTACCACATTTCAACCTTTTCATGCCTTACTATAACTTGGGCATATCAAACACAAGTTCCTCAAATCAGAGAAATCTTTGAAGTCCTCTTAATTTGTCTAACCCTTTCATCAATAAATGGGGAAGTCAAACACATTTTGTACCCTGAAACCAATCCATACTCTCAAGTTGGGCCAACTTTTGAAGTCCATATCATTTTCTTCATGTCATCAATATTTGGGGCAAGCCCAAACATACTTGGTGCCCTAAGACTAAATCAAACTGGGTCAGCTCCGTAGTCGGTCCTTGTCATCTCATCCAACCCCTCCTAAACCCTTGGAAATTTTATGCATGTTGTTTAGATGATGCTTCAAAGAAAATGATAAAAAATAGAGATTTTCAATAAATTGATCAAACCAAAGAGTTGATTTCAAAAGTGAAGAAAAAATGAAAGAAAAATAATGTCTCATGAAGAAGGGAACACCCTATTATCTGACCGAAGGCAAGTGAAAAAAAAAACCAACTAGGGCAATCCTTTTCACCCAATCCTTCATTTCCACTACCCCTTTTGAAACAACATCCCTCGTTCATTCAAATTCTTCTCCAAACACCAAAACTGGGGCAGTTTCATGGGTTTCACATGAATATCTCACCCTAACATTCATTGATCAATATCCTTATACCCTTTTTCTCATACACCATAATTAGGGCAATTTTTGGGATTCTTGTGTTTTTCAACCTGATATTCACATATTGCTTCTCCTTTGAAGGGTGTGTAGGAGACAACGTGCCCGCACGACTATCTCAGTGTCCTTCAAACTCTTCCCAAACATTTCTAGCTTTCACTCACTTGTGAATTCAAACATGCGTGCACTAATATCATGAAAGAGAAAGTTAAAGATATACTAATTTTAGATGTTAGACCTCGATAAATGTGACATTCCTCACTTTCATGAAACATTGAAAATAAATATGAGTTTGATGATTGCAAATGAAACAGTTGGCTCATACTTGCATAGAATAATCAAAGGACAAAACATAACCAACATTGTTTTCATCAGGCATTCATTTTTTCATGTATATCTGGGTTTCGACACCCTCATCCTTGCATCAAGGTTTTGACACCTTGTTTCTCTTGCATATCGGGGTTACGACACCCTAATCCCTACACCAAGGTTTTGACACCTTGTTTCTTCTACACATCGAGGTTACAACACCCTGATCCCTGCACTAAGGTTTTGACACCTTGTTTCTCTTGCATATTGAGGTTACGACACCCTAATCCCTACACCAAGGTTTTGACACCTTGTTTCTCCTACACATCGAGGTTACAACACCCTGATCCCTGCACTAAGGTTTCGACATCTTGTCCCTCTTGTCTAAGTTAGGGTTCCTACGCTTTGCCAAGGTTCTACATCTTGTTTTTCTCCTTACTAAGTTGGGGTTTCAACATTCTGTCAAGGTTTCAACACATTGTTTCTTCTCTTTAAGAACATGGCTACCAAAGTCTGAACACCTTGTCAACTCTCTCTTGCAATCATTACTCCATTTCAAAATACGTGGAATTTCATTCTACGTATTTCTATGACAATGAGTCTGATGATTAAAAAGAGAACAATTGACTCTAGCAAAAATTTTCAAAAGGTAGAGCATAACAAGTTTTTCATCATGCATTCATACATTTTAGGATCTTGATCTCTACAATAATGTTTTGATCCCTTGTGCTTGAAATGAGAAAACATGCTTTTTATCATGAATAACCATTTGCATGATATATCATCGTTCATGTATTGACTCCAGATTCGAAAAGCACAAATATCTTGACATCATAACATGAGTGAGCATTTTCATGCATCATACATCTTCAACCATTGTTTCTTCTGAAGGAGTCGATTTACAAAAACCTCTTCTTGGCATTTCTCAAATTAAGGATCATCTTCAAAGACCTATATATCCTCTAAGCCCAGTTTCGTACTGGCCACCAAGCCCAGTTCCGTACTGGCCCATAAAGCCCATCTCACTTGGCCCGCTAAGCCTATCTCGGGACCCTCTCCTTAGGAATGGTCAACTCTTATGTTCTCCTTTCGGACAACGACCCTCTCCTTAGGATTGGTCAAGTCCAGATCCTCTTTTACATCAAGGCCTCTCCGATGGAATGGTCATTGATTTTCTTATGTTTACATCAAGGCCCTCTCCGATGGAATGGTCATTGATTTTCTTTCTTCACATCAAGGCCCTCTCCAATGGAATGGTCATTGATTTTTGTCACATCAAGGCCCTCTCCGATGGAATGGTCATTGATTTTCTTATGTTTACATCAAGGCTGATGTGACCCCAACAAGCCCAAGCTCAAGTGCATCAACAAGCCCAAACCCACATCAAGGCCCAATCACTAGAAGCATGATGAGAAAGATTCACATGGGCCTCTCACAAGATGATCAAGTCAATCATGGGCTTTTTACATTATTCACATGGGCTAAAGAAATCTCTAAAATATGAGATTATGCATGAAGGAAGTAGTATAGATTTAAATTGGGCCATTGTTTAGGCCTTGTTTTTCTAGAATAATAAGTCAAACATTGTGTAGTTAAATTGATAAAATTGGGCTTGACTAAGCCCAATAGGAGATTTGGTCATGAGCTACCAAAGGTCAAAGGTGGACTAAGTGGAAGTCAACATTCCTTCCTACACCTCATGGATCGTGCATCCCATGGAGCCAAGTCCACACTCCACCCATGTGCCTCCTTCATCCAAGGGCTAAGAGAGTGTCTTCTTTTCCAAGCCTTCATCCAAAGGCTAGGAAGATGCCTCCTTCTCCAAGCCACCATCCAAGGGTGATGATTAAAGCTTCTCCTCCAAGCTTAATCTAAGGGCCAAGAATTAGTCTAGCTTTTAGGCTCACATATAAAAGCCAAAGTAGACCATTTGTACATTTGAACTCTTGAAATTTCTAATAGAATGTTTGTGTTGAGATCACTCCACTCTTCTATTATTTTGAGAGCACACATGGCTAACCTTCTCCTTCATCTCCTCTAGCCACCTTCCATACCATAGCTTCACTTCTATTCTTCATCTTCACCAAAACCTCCATTGCCTAGAGCTCTTCTTGCTCTTATCTTCATTTCCGCTGCATTTCATCTTCTTTTTGGTGTCTTCCATGGCTCTCCTTACTCTCCTACACCAAGGACGTCCATCAAAGGCCCTCTCCTATTTTTCTACCGTTTATTTTAATTCTTTTACTAAGTTTTACTATTTACTAATTAACTAATTGATATTTTATATATAAAAATTGCAAAAAAAATTAACAAGAAACAAGTTGGCCAATACCAGGATAGGATTTTGTTCTTAAATTTGACAAGTTCCATCTCCTGGTAACACTTTTTTAATTCTTTTTACTAGTTTTAACTATTTACAATTGAAATAATTGAATTTTATGTACAAAGATAT